>NC_068396.1:4143053-4380553 GCF_023724105.1 Carassius gibelio
AAAATGAGCCGCTTTGAAGTTATCGAATGACTTCAAAAAGCATGGAGAAACACCAGTTTAAGATAAGTATCTGTGAATGTGTAGGTCTATAGATGGATATGTTCCTCGTGAAGAAAAATACAAAAATTAAAATGGCTAAAAGTGGGAAGGGTTTAAAATGTATGTCACGAGTCTTCTGCTTTTTTCATCAGAAGTGCCACAGAGTGCATAAGTAATTTGAAGATCCTGAACGCTGGTAGAAAAACCTCAGAAGGAAAGATCTTTCACAGTCCTCTGAGGAGCCCTTTGAAGCTCTTCAATAAAAGAGAAAAAAACTTGAGTATCCTGAGATTTGGCAGTATATTAATGAGTTCAGTTGACCGTTTTGGGCACAGTTTCCATTGTCAGAAAGAGCTGTGAGAGAACAGGAGATGAAATGAATGATTATACTGTATTTATCTTCTCTTGGAGCTCTGAGACTGCAGTACACAAGAGGAAGGTGTGCATTTCATAGTCTCAAATCCTCTCCTGCTCCTTCAGTGCTGAAGATAAATGATGCATTTTGTCTAGTAGATTCAAGATGAAATGACATTAACACATTTTACCTCAATAATATGACACATTTCTGATATTCAATGAGAAATAATGATGAGCAGGACCTGATATGGTGCCTTATTTTGTCCACGTTTCTCAGTGGTCATGACTTTTGTTATAATGTACTGTAATTTGTTACTATTGCTCTATAACAGAATTGCAAGACAAACTCAGAATTATGAGACAAACTCAAAATGGTAAGAATTTCGAGACAAACACAGATTTAGCAGATTTAGGTAGCTGCACATTTTATCTTAGAATTCTCACTTTTTTTAGAGTTTCTGCAGTTCTGTGTTTATATTCCAAGACCAGTTATGAGAAATAAAGTCAGAATTGTAAAATATAAACTCAGCATTGTGAAATAAACTTTTTAAATAAATTTAAAAAGTGATCATATTTTCCAGCATTCAACTTCATGTGGCAGATGTTTAGTTTCATTATCTGTTTAATGTCACTCTGTAACCAAGAATAAATACATAGTAACTCAAAAATTATTTATACACTTTGTTAAGGTGCGTCATACGCCATTTCAGATGAAAAGAAAAACAATAGTACATTTAAAAATGCTGAAAAAAGGAGGTCATTTAGGTACATGGTACCGAGACGTATTCATAAAGCAGTATGTGACATCAGAAATATTGCATCATTTCTATAAAAAAAAAAACATAAACAAAACAAACAAAAAAACGCTGATACGTGCAGTGCTTATTTCAGCTCACAACTATTTTTTGAATATACATCATTAAAGAATTCAATTAATTTTTTTCTCTGACTGTGTTACTCTGAACCCTGTAGAAAAGACATTATTCAAGGCAGTAAAGTGTTGGCAGAATATTTAGTAGCCTGTTATATTTATGATAGAAACACTTTGTGATTAAAAAGGTTTTGAAAGGACAGTTTTTTTCTTATTTTTCACTCTCAGGCCATCTTCAGTTCTCATTGCATCAATTTTTACGATCAGTTTCCATTCAAGAACATCTCCTCGCTGGAATTTCACCCTCAATGTTTTAAAAGCTGGCACGTTTTCTTTTCTTTCTGAGAAACAGTGTGGAAAGCAGTCTTGAGACTGGGGTTTAGACCCAGTTGGCTGCTGTTACCCTGACAACAGCGCAAACGCACATATCGAGACCAGAGCCAGCGGGACGGTCTGTGCTCCTCTTGTGCCAGAATTCATCTGATCAAAGCCATTGCTTTGTGGGTGATGGTATCGGTGATTGTTGGTATTTTCCGGTGTCCCTGCAAGAGAAAAGAAAGAAAAATGTGAGTCGCTGCACCAGAGGTGAACTGATCAGATGGGTTTATTCAAATAATGTGTTTTCAGTGTGATGAGGAATGAGGATAGCCAGATCAAAAACAACTCAACATCACTATCAAGTGTTCCTGGGAAGTTCTTTCTTCTGAGTCGTGATGAAATAATCATGTTTTCAAAAACAAGTGCACATGACGAACTGCTAATGAAGAAATAGCAAAACAGCTAATCACAAAATAAAAATGTATTTGGTTTATGAGGCAACATGATTGGATTTGAACTAAATTGGATTTCTCATGATTTTTTTCACACCTGATGTACATAATTTGACCATCGTTTATTGTAAAGGTTGGCCTGTGTCCATGCCATCTGAGATATAGATGAATTTGTTTTTTCATCAGGTTTGTAGAAATGTAGCATTCCATCACTTGATCTCCAATAGATCATCTGAAGTGAATGGGTGCCGTCAGAATGAGAGTCAAAACAGTTGATAAAAACATCACAATAATCCACAGCACTCCAGTGCAGCAATTAACATCTTGAGAAGTGAAAAGATGTCTTTGTAAGAAACAAATCCATCAATACATAACATTAAACTGTTGCTTCAGGCTAAAATTTGAGTCCATATCCATAACACACTTTCTCCAGTAAGAAAAGGCATTTAGTCTGAATCAAGAGACAGCTTAAGCACAATTCACAAGAGAAAAAACAGTCCTAAACAAATGATTCTGATGTGAGGACAACAAGAGATGGGCTTTATCACTGGATGAAGCGTTATTACGGATAGAGGACTGATGTTTTAGTTGGAAGCAAAAAGTTAAAAACATCTATGTGATGGATTTGTTTCTTACAAAAACACAGGTTTTCACTTCACAAGACATTAACCAATGGACTGGAGTGGTGTGGATTGCTTGTGGATTACTGTGATGTTTTCATCAGCTGTTTCGACTCTCATGACGGCACCCATTCACTCCATTGTTGAGCAAGTGATGGAATGCAAATCGGTACATATCCCCAAATCTGTTGCCATGAAGAATCAAACTCATCTACATCTCGAATGGCCTATGGGTGAGTAAATATTCAGCAATTTCCTTTTGGAGTGAATTATTCCTCTGAAATGCTGAATGCATGCCCTAAATCTTAAAATTAGGGCTCAAATGTTTCCCAATTTAAATATAGACATTGTTGGCTTGCAAAGAATAATTAATAATCAAATTCCAACATTGCTTAAAGAAAACATCAGGCAACTGGTTAGTTGTGAGTTGAAACCATTTTTCAACAAAAAGGATGTGTATGTTTTCAACATGCATTCAGCGTATCCATCTGAGCTTTAAAATCTCAATCAAATGGATGTACATAACTGTCACGTATATAACAAAGTACTCGTGCATAGTTTCCCAGCGTTCCTGCCAGAGGAGCTTCACCAGCCAAACATTTCAAGCGTCCCTCAGCAGGATCCTGCTCTCAACAAAACAGCTCTACATATTTCCTACCATTTTGTTTGGACGTTGCACATACTTTTTTAACCCCCGAAGAATCATTCAAGACAAGAACTGCTCACATTTCTTGGCATTAGACTGCTTGGGAATATTTATGTTTGAATTTGCTTGGCAAAACAGAATGCATTAATAACACAGTACGGAAGGGTCTATACACATTCAACGAGTGAATGGACTTACAAAGGGAGCATACAGGGTGACCGAAAACCATTGTCTCACTCAAAGAGCCACAAATCATGGTTGAGCTTTTGTCAAATAAATCTGTGTGGACTAAAATTTAGCAGATATCGATTCTCTGCTCTGATGTCCCCAGACGGTCATTTTAAAGGGCTGATCAGAGACACACATGGGATATTTGGCAGCCCGCTGGTCTGACTCTAGACATCGATCCTCGTGCATCTTCAGAAGCGGCTCAATGAGAAGCGCTCGCATCCGATGGCAGTCGAGGCACAAATCCTGGAGCTCTTCAAAGTCCAGCACAGCTTAGAGAACACGCAGAGCAAACAAAGATGAACAGAACGGACTGAGCCTCTGATTCTGGCAGCTCTTCACACCAGAAGAACAAAAGCAGATATATTGTAGGATGTCTTTTTGTAAACCCACTATGACATCTGAAATCAATGACCTCACATGCTTATGTCGACTTTAAATATGCCTTCTTTGTCATTTATGTTCATAAACAATCAATTCTACAACTCACCTCTCATTGAAAGTTAAGATTTAATAATTGTTCTTGCAAATTAACATTAATGTAAACGCCTTTAAAAATAAATAATATATTTATAAATAATATAATAAATAATATTATATTAAATAAATAAATATAAATAAATATTATAAATAAATAAATAAATGTGTGTGTATCAAGAAGTCTAAATATATATATATATATATATATACTTAGATAAAGCCAAAATAGTAAATATTATACAATAATATGTAACAATACATTGCATACATGCATGTGTATGCAACAATTCATGTAATATTTTACAAAGGGAGGAGAAGACTCATCTCATGTCAAGGGCTGTCTGACCAATCAAACGTGGCGATATCTGAGCAAATGACTCTGTCACTCAGTTAAATCAGACAGATGTCAAGATGGACAGGGTGTGTGACATGCTCTCATCCTCAAAAACGGCACAAAGTCAAACACATACAATTACAGTTCCGCCTTGAGATGTCGCTTTATGTCCAACGCAAAACCAGAGCCACTTTAACAACACGTTTGGCTTGACGTCTAACAATTAAGATCACACAGATTCAAGCCAGTCTCTGCATTTGGTGCTCTGATGGAGCATGCGTGACTGTTGCGCAGCTGTGTTGGTCATTACGAGTGCTGGCCTGATTCCTCTGTCCCTCCGGACCTGTGTCAGACAACATTAGGGAGAGGAAGACAAGAGTGATGACCCGTCTCCTCCCATGCATCCCTGCTTTCCTCCGTCTCAGCACAGCGGCGCAGGAAGAGCGAAGATTGGCAGGCGTAATCTGAGAGCTCCTGCTGATTACTTTCTGGACACGGACAGAATGCATATCAGACCGAGAGCAAAGACAAACGCACTCAGGATGAGGCCAGAGAAGCCAATAACGACAGATGCATCTCAGTGCATGGTTAAAGGCCACAATCAATATCTTTCCAATTACAATTTAGCTCAGGAGTCTAAAGGAATGGTCCATGTGATCGCTTTTAATCAACCATTAATCAATTAAAGTAAAATGAACATTTGTCCATCCTAAACGTACAACATGCAAGTTTTGAAGACACACTGGGCCACAGTGCACTTTGTGACCTGCTTTAGATGGACTACAAATTACAATTAACATTTGAAAATTGAAAAAATGATGTTTGCACGAGAAAGTATTTAAAGTGCAAAACACAACTTTGCAGTTGGATTAGCTAAACTATTACATTATTAAAATTTAATAACTACAACAACATGCCAAAACAACTTTTTATAATTAATTGTTAATATTAATAATTATTACAATTATTAATAATGATTAAATATATTAAGATGAACTATTATAAATAATACAAACAAATTATTATTAAATACAATTATTAATATTATCATATTATTTCATAATAACACAGCAACAAAAACACAGCAACATTTATTAATTATTATCAATACTAAATAATTATAAAAAGAACAGCAACACTTTTTTGTGATTACTAACATCAAATAATTATTAAATAATCATTATTATAAGTTTTATTAATACAAAATAATTCTGAATAAGAATATAAAATGAAACCAACAAAAAACATTGTATGATTAATTATTAATAAAAAAGTACAATGCTTACTTATTAAACATTATTTACATTGTATATAAGTTATTATATTTAATACATTTTATTTAAAACATATTGCATTTGAAATTAATTATGAATATTAAGAAATACAGAAATAAATTCTAATCCAATACTAATTCTAGTCTATTTTCCCATGTGATATTCACTTTAAACATGTCTTAAAAAGTGGTAAATGACCAGAAACAAATGTAGCATTTGAGAAACTATGAGCATGTTAGCAAACAGAGGAGTTTAGCTGTGCATCTGTAGCGATACAGTCATCTCTTTGTATAGTTAGACAGTGAACCTGATGTCCTTTTTGTCCGAGCTGATTCTCTCCAGCCTCTTAAGGGACAGAAATGCAAAAACACGTGTCGGTGTCGGCCTAAACATAAAACGAGCATTAGCGCCAGAAGAGGCTCAGATAATGCAGCAAAGACAAAGTTGGAGGCTGATGTAAAATCAATGCAAGTTAAATCTCTCGGACCTCAGAGAACAATGATCAATAACACAAGCACCGGGAAGAAAAAGAGCAGAATAAAGAGGCAGTCGTGGGTGGGGACGCAGGAAGTGAGCTGTGTCTTACTCTACATGCCAATTCTTAAACGCAGAGAAACATGCATGCAAACCTTTAAATATGCAAAAAGTTTACAATAAGTTTAAATATGCAAATGCATTAACGCACTCAAGTTTGTCATCTCACAAGTTTTTTTTACTGGATTCACACATGCTTAACCGTTCACAAATGTCATCTCAAAGCAACACGTCCAGCAGTTTCGTGGGGTGCAATGTAAACGTTTCCAGCACTGCAACTATAATCCCAAGAACTTCTTTGTTGATGATGAATTTATTCATATGTTCTCCATTAAATAACGTGCCAGGAATGCATTCAGTGTGAAATGCAGAACAAACCGGAAAGAAACTCCACAACTGTGAACATTTAGATACGCAGGAATAATTGAGCCAAACGAACAAAACACAAACAGCAAAACCCTTCCAGAAATCATGCTCCATAGTCGAGAGAGAAATCATTTATGACCCATTTAATACTACGGCTGTGATGACATCCAGATTCATGTTAACAATTTAAGTTTAAAATGCAATTATATCTCCATTATATATATATATATATATATATATATATATATATCTCCATTATATATATATATATATATATATATATATATATATATATATATATATATATATATATATATATATAAATATATATATATATATATATATATATATACACACACACACACACACACACACACACACACACAGTATATACATAATTATTTAATAACAACAGCAACAACCACAACTATTTTATTATGAAATTACTCTTATTATTAAAACTAAATATTTAGTATGTAATAGATTTAATGAATATGACATGGGGAAATCATACATAAATTTATGTAATAATTATTTCGTATTTATTAATAATAATGTTTTTTAATATTATAAACTATTAAAATAATTATTACATTTTAATTAATACATTTTACAGTGAATTTTATAGTCATTGTATAGTAAAATAAAGTATTATAAAATACTAAAAACAATATATGTCTTGCTATTTATGTACATTTTTGTCAAAATAATTTAATAATTTTTTTTTTGGCTATAATATAACTTATGTCACAAAAAAAAAAAAAAAACAAATTATTTATTTAGAACCTATATAAAAAGCTGTGCAGAATTTGATCTACAATGCAAACCACTGAAAAAAGTATTCTATGATTTGACACTTTGAATAATATATATATATATATATATATATATATATATATATATATATATATATATATATATATATATATATATATATATAAATAAGCGCACCGCGGGTCATGTGACAAGAACTAACCAATCAGCTTCATCCTTTCCCGTAACAACGTTGAAAGCTCAGCCAAGATGAAGGAACAGCTGATCATAGTTGTATATGGATTGCAATTTTTAAATAAATTTAGTAGCAGAGCTACTGCGAGCAATTTTTAGAGCTGCAAATCCATTTATCCTTTGCTGAAATTTCTGCATCTTCATGGAGAGAGCACGTCATTGTTGCTTAGCAAAGACAGACGCCTCATGAGCGCTTCTGCCCGAGCGCTTTGGAAAGGAGGAGAAAGACGCGACTAGCGTTTTCCATGCGTTTTTAGGCACAATATGTGAACGGCCCCTAAGGCGCTCGCTCACTCAGCACGCGCTGAAGGCTCGTTGCAAAATGTCTAATGCATTTAACAGACCAGAAATAGAAGATCCTCCAATAACCAACAGGTCTGGTGTTTGGGTGCACTTCGGATTCCCTGTAAGCTATAATGGTGATGACAGAATGAATGGTAAATAGTAAGGTCTCATATCCACGGCTATAACGTAAATGAAGCCTACGGTGATGTCTTTTGTCCTGTTTGAATCAGTTGGAAATGTCTGTCTAAATGCTGCGGGGATAGTTTGTTGCGTGTATGCTTCTCCTTTTTTTAGTCTTTTCCCAGATACTGACACAATAAGGTGATGTAGGCGTAAATGAGTTGACATGTTTCAAGTATTCCCGCTGTTGTTTTTTTTTTTTTTTTTTTTTTTTTATTCCCGCTGGTGTACCCTATTGTTATGTAGCAGATGCGACCGTTGTTTTTTTATCCACCACTTTCTTGCCGTCACCATTATAGCTTAAAGGGAATCCAAAGTGCACCCAAACACCAGACCTGTTGGTTACTGGAAGATCTTCTATTTCTGGTCTGTTAAACGCATTGGCTATTTTGCAATGAGCCTTCAGCGCGTACTGAGTGAGCGAGCGCCTGACTGAGTAGCCTAACATAAACATATAAGTTTGTGTTTTTTTCTTCTTCGGGGGTGTCAGGGGCGTTGCCTGTTACGTTGTTTGGGTTATTGGGCTACCTTGTTGAACGCATATCATTATATTTCAATTTTTATATATATATATATATATATATATATATATATATATATAATTAATTAGTTCAATGAACCGGTCGGTACATAATGTGTACCGCGTACCGAACCGAAAGCCTCGTACCGAACGGTTCAATACGAATACGCGTATCGTTACTATGTGTGAATTGGTGCAAAAAGGAGTTAATAAAATTAAATAAGCAATCAAGCAATCATATTTACAATAAATGAGAGTTAAAGATGATTGCTTGATTGCTTATTTAATTTTATTAACTCCTTTTTGCACCAATTCACACATAGTTTGAGTGACAGCTATATGTCACAAAGAGTGAAGTGGCACATGTACTAAACTCATCAACCTTCAGCTTTTCACCCTGAATAGTGTTCGGTTGCTTTTGTGTTGGCGTCTGAATGGAAGCGCTGTGAGAGTTTCTCTTTATTTGCTGATTCCACTGACCTTAAGAGAACAGCAGTGCTGGTTCCCAAAGCCCAATCCCAGCATCGCACTACCATCTGTTGACTTTACTGAAGAAAATAAAAAAAAATCGAGGAAAACCGTTGCCTTAAATCTTAAAAGTATTTAAACTGCATAATGAAATACATAAATTACACTGACAAATAACAGTTTGAAAATGTGTTGTTTACTTTTTATTTTAAGTTGGACTTAAATGTATTAAATGGTGATTTCTTTATAGTGTGATTATACTTAATTCATTTTAACAAAGTATCTACTTAGTTAAATTGAGGAAACCCGTTACCTTGAATTTTTTTTAAACATGTAATTACAATTCACTTTTTACTGATTTTATCTTATTTTATTAATTTCTTTAAAGTTGAAAATTGTAGGTTAATACTAATACCAAAGTACTCGAAAGTACAAAAATTGTTACAATCGTTAATATATTTTTCATGCACAGAAAGTGCCGTTTTCTAAGTTTTATCCATACTCCAGTATACCGCAGAGAGGAGCTCAGTTATACATCTATTAATTAGAAAATATGTAACGAGCTTAAATATTTACCATCAATCAAATCAGCTGCTAGAAAACAACAAGCCAACCTATATTCAGCGGACTGAGGCTTGTTAATGAAGACAGAAAACAAGAGGAGAGACAGAATGAGAGAGGAAGAGCGGAGCAGTGGAGCACTGCAGGAGGGAGTGGAGATGAAGCCACCTGAGAGCCTCCTGAGAGCCCACTCCACGGCCCCCAGTCCCCGCTCTATTCATTCACACCGCCTCGACTCGCCTCGCCTCGGTCAAGTATCATGGCACACCGATGCGCTCTGCTCTGTGTTCTGTGTGTGCTGTGACTCTGTTCCCTCTGCTGCAGAGCGTTTATTCTAACGGGGGTGAACAGATGTTCAATGGACAGCAACTTTCCACTTGTGGCCGTTCCTTAAACTCTACATAAAAACAACTATTAATACTGTCAGTCTTAAACATAAAAAAAGAAAAAAAAAAGCTTAAAACGAGAATAAAAAATAAAGCTTAAAAATTAGAAAAATAATATATGTACAAAAATGTGGAAAACTAAAATAAAAATGAGGTAAAATGCATTCATCAAAATATTAAAAACAATTAACATAATAGGAAAAATACAATCACTGAAGATAATATATATATATATATATATATATATATATATATATATATATATATATAAAATCTATATTTTTAATACAAAATCTTAAAGTGTTTAAAATAAAAAAATAAAACAATAAAACTAACAAAAGCACATTACAAAATTAACATATTTGGTGTATTACTAAAAACAAAATAAGAAATAAGAAATAGAAGTTGAAATAATACAATAACTAAAAATAAAATACGGTAATCTCAAATAGCATTATTAATAATAAAAATCATTTTAAAAATAATTACATATATATATATATATATATATATAAACTGACAAGCAAATTAAAGACTTACTAAAACCTAAAATTACAAAAAATCCAAAGGAAAAAAATGTAAGTTATTTTAAAACATTATAAAACTATTATATTATAAAAAGAACACTAAAATAACAATGAAAAAACATGATTTATCAACTTGCCCCGCCTCCAAAAATTACAAAACTAATTCTTCCTCTACTACTTTTTATCATCTAGCCATTTCCATTAAAATCACATCAAAAAACATGACAAACACAGGAAATATGATATGTTTCATACTTAGATTAATTAGAAAGTAATTTCTTGCATTATTTCCTTTGTCAAAATTATTCCATATCCAGAGTCCAGAATCCACAGTCTAGGCAAAACTTTCTCATTAACCGTGTTGTTCATGTGTACAATATACCTATAATCAAACACACCTGATAAAACATTTCCTATATGATTCCATATTAATGCATACAGTATGTATCCAAACTAAAACACTTAAACTGTCACTTACTGTCAAAACGAGATCAAACTGACAGTTTCTCAGTCTATCAGCTGACAGCTAATGCTTGTGGCTATTTTTAAACTCATCATAAGCTCATCCTCTTATCACCTGTATAACATCGCAGTAAAAACAACAGATTCTTTTTTGGTAATTGTAACACATCTGCTGTTCACACTTACAGCAGCCTTCCTTCTTTTTACCATATCGCCACCCTTCACACATTAGCACCACAAGGCCGTTAAAACAAAAGTGATGACATTTGGAGGAAATTATCATTAAACAACCGTCACAGAAATATATTGACACAATTAAAATAATCTCAAACTGTTCAAGAAATATTTTGACTAATTTCTTAAGTGCTTTTGATTCAGCAGCTGTCTAAAGAGTTTGACACATGATGGGAAAAATAGCATTAAATTGACATATTTTTTTTTTTTAAATGTCATTAATTGAAATTAAATAAATCATAAATATCATATGAAAATGTAAAAGATTGAAAATAAATGAATACATAAATCTGAAACTGAAAGAAAAAGTGAAATGTTGGTTGGTAACTAACTAAAATAAAATAAGTCTAAGCAGTAAAATTACTAAAAAAAATGCAAGAATATTTTAGAATATATATTTTTATGAATGTAGAAATAAAAAACACATGTAACAACATAATACAGACAAAATATATCAATACAAGTTACAAAAATTACTAAAACTGAAAATTCTGAAAAAAAAACTGAAACCTCACAAGATAAAAATAAAAGCTAACTCAAAATATTAATAATTCGTGCATAAATACTAAAATAATAAATTTATTTAGTGAAAATTCAATTAAATAACTTGCTCCGCCTCCAGGAACGACATCACTTAACCCTCCCTCCTTCCTTATTTTATCTACAAATTTCCTAATATATAAAATCATGCAAAGAATCATTAAAAATCTACATTACATAAACAAAATGGAAAGAGTTTCCTATTTTAAATAATTATAAATAATAATTTCATAATTATTCCATGTCGAGTAAACAGTTTGGGCAATATTTTTTCATTAACCGGCTTGTTCATGTGCAAGAAATCCCTATTATTCAGGCGATGCAGAGGCCAGAGACGTGACACACATCCTGCTCCATTACATCACTGTCAATCACACAGCTACTCCTGACCTTGCTGATGAATATGAGAAAAATGAGTGAACTTCCAGCGTTTGATAGATGATTGAAGGCACACATCATTCATGTGCTCCTCCACTCGTGCCAGTGCAGTTTAACACGGGTCGCTCTGAAAGGCTGTGTCCCCCTGGAACAACATTAGACGAGACCTGCTGCTTGGAAATTGGACAATCTTAGAAATTATAGACAGTCAGCCAGTCACGCTGGACATCAGAGCAAGAGTGAGTTTTATGAGTCGACTTAAGTGATGCACAATTACAGCTAATGACTACAAACACTACACGGCCTGCAAAAATATTACTTACAACATGACGCATTTAAGTAGTTTGAGTGGCGATAAAACCAACACGTTAGCTGATTTGACTTTTTTACTTCTAAACAAAGACAAAAAAAAGAAAAGCAAATGATTTGCAGTAGGTATGGGCTTCACTCATGCAGCCGCAGTGCATGATGGGTAATGTAGTCTTAGCTAAGTCTGTCACCTGCATGTTTAAAGGAATGGCTTTTAATGCATTTAAAAATATTTTTTTAAACAAAAAAAAAAAAAAAGAGATTTTACCAATAATAAATGATATTATTTATATAAAATATTATGTATTGGATTATATTTAATAAAAAACAACAGCCATCATAATAGTTGCTAGACCATTCAGTCAAAAGTACAAAAGCAGCTCTATAATATACAGCATTGAAGTTAAAAATGCTGAGATTCTGCCAAGACTATGTGCTCTGGAACAAATAATAGATTATTGAGACGAAAGTCTACCCGTTATATTTATGTATTTATGAAATGTGTCTCATGTTTAGTGTTCCTGTAGCTCAACTGGTAGAGCAGTGTGTTGTCAAGCGCAAAGTTGTGGGTTTGATTCCCCGGGAACACATGATAGGTAAAAATGTAAAGCCTGAATGCACTGTAAGTCGCTTTGGATAAAAGCATCTGCTAAATGCATAAATGTAATTTAAATTGAAATGTTTAACAACTATAGAGACATCACAGTCAGTGGTGGATTTATGAGCGCTGATGCTCTAGAGCTCGCGTCTGCGTAAACATTGATGCAAATTTTCAAACAGACGTTATCTTAATTAACAAATGGCATATTTGAAGTCCATGCAAGTTTATTCTGGCCTCAAATGCTTTTAAAACTACATTCTGTGACACAAAACAGTATAATTGTACGCGGAGTGATACTAACGGTGGAACGGCTATAGGAGTTCTGTTGCAATCTAATATCGTCACTCTTATCAGCTAATCAGATTCGAGGACCAGAAAGAGGTGTTCACATACTATCACAGATGAAATGAATAAAATACAATATTTGTCAAATACAGCACCATCTGTCAGTAATAAAGTTTAACATGAACATAAACAGTACTATTTAAATACCAATAAAGTAGGGGTATTAATGCTTTTATCAGTGTTCTTTGATAAACGTGACTAAATATAACATTGCAACTACAGTAAAAAGCTGTTCTCAGCATGTAGAGCATGAATTGATTGTCATGCATATTTGATGCATCATATACAGGTTTGTTTCTTCCAGAATGTGAAACACAGATTTGTGAGCATTATTGGAACTGAGGATGTTAGAATAAATCCGAATCAAATGTGATCGCTGTCATGCGGTAGATCTGGTCAATCGTGAAACAGTCAGTGTCATCATCAGAGCTGTTGCAGCCGCTTTATGCAGCTGAAAGTGAACATTCTGGAAGAAACAAATCTGTATTTGATGCATCAAATGTGCATGACAATCAACATATGCTCTACAGTCAAATGCTGAGAACACAAATCAAATCAAACATTCAACAAACAGGATTTTCAATGCATTCATGTTTTTAGGACATCAGATACCAGCTCTGAAGAAAAGGTTTCCCCAACGGAAACTGCAACATCTAAGTGCACTCATCTCTTAAATGCAATCATTCTGACATGACTTGAAGTGTCATGGGGGTCTAAAAGCCCGACAGCAGGAAAAAGCAGATCTGAAAGGCTCCGCGTTCGAAGGCCACGCTAAAAACAAGGACCTTCAAAGGTTCTGACCCTCCAAAAGTGGAGAAGAGCGGGAAGGATGAGTGGCAGAGGAAAGCAGAGACGTTGCATCTTTCATGAGATGTGCTTCCTGGCAGAAGTAATCTAGGTCAAACCAGATTGACTTCCCGTGATACCGGTGCTGGCAACCCCTCCTAATCAAAAATCAGATCGGCGCTCCCAGCGCTCTCGTTCAGATGAACTCAATACAAAGGAACATCGCATTCATTTGCTGGAATAAAAACACCTGTGCACGTATCTAATGAATTGCTATTGCACTTTTTTCTACACGCCAACAGAATCTAAAGGATTTTTCTTTTTTTTTCTTTTTTACACCTGTGGTTTGCTCTAGAAAAGGAGCATGTCTTTACATTGTTAATCATTTCCATTTTTTTTTTCCTGCATTTAATTGTATTAGTTAAATAAAATGCTGGTCATTTAAAAGCATGTCTACACAATCATTTGTACATTTATTTAATGTTAATAAAATAATAATAATAATAATAATAATTTAGAGACCTATGAAATTGGTTTATTTTTACCAATTGCAATCATTTTAAATCAACAAACAAAGAACTGCTATTTAAAGTTTATTAAAACATTTATTTAAATTACATTATGAAAACAGTTTCATATATATATATATATATATATATATATATATATATATATATATATATACCAGATTCTGTTTTATTTTTATATTTTTTATTTAAAAGCATGTTTAAAACAATTTAATCTTTTGTAATCAAATGAAATTTTTTGGCAAACATAGTACTGCACAACTTTGAGAAATAAATTTGACTGTGTTTGCGTTCTCTCCATCTTGGACATGATGAAGCCTGTAACTATACACAAAGTAAATCTAAGTATCTCTCAGCACAGAGCCTGAGAAACACACATGAGAAACATGAAACATCTTATAAAAGTGCAACTCACAACAAAATATCTGCACTTCTGTGAGTATTTCATACCGGACTGATCTCTGAACTTCAGACGAGCAAGACACTACTTTGTTCTTCTAAGACTTTCAAGATGGTGAAACATGAAGCAAAAACTGACTACAAGCACAGCTACATGATTACTATTACAAACCCAGTGTGCACTAGAGTGAAAAATGAAATTCTGTCATCATTTCTCAACCTCATGTTGGTTCTGTATTGCATCTCTTTCTTCTGAAGGTATTTTGTTGAGAATGTTGATGTCCAAAAAAATATGTTTGTTTAGAAAGTATGAAACAGTGTATTTTAGTATCATTTTTGTGTCATTGAGGATATTATTATATTTTCCATTTTAATTTTAGTTAAAATTTGATCAATTGTGTTGCATTTCAGTAATTTTAGAAGTTGTTTTACTTTATTTGTCAATTCTTTATTACAGTTTTAGTTTGAGCTATTTTAGTACATCAAGTTCATGATAAATGATGACTAATGTATATAATATATATGCTTACAGCTCATCCAAACTTCTTACAAAGCTGCACAAAGTTGAGCAAACATGTCCAGTACAGTTTTAACACTTCATTAGTCTTTTCTGGTCTCACATCAAAAGTGAACGTGGTTCTACCCCAAAAGATATTCATCAGCTCATTAGCATATCAGCCTCAGTGGGATGTTTTTGCCTAAAATCACATTTGCATAATGAATTAAGGTTCTCCCATTTACTCTGTTCTTTTTCTTGTTAACCTCTCATTAACCTTTTTGTTAACAGTCTTGGCACTCAGATCATGCTGAGACTTGTCCCAAATCCATCAAACAACAGGGCAGGTTTCTTACTCGCCTCATTAGGCTGAAAAGCAACGACATAACTATTAAAGTTCAGTATAATGTACTCTGGACTGATGGGAAACTGTTGGGTAAAACTGACCCGAAGGCCTGTATTTATTTTCTCAAAATCCGTGCAGAAAACCTTTGGTCTTTAGGAAAGCGCTCCATCAAGCATCAAAACATAAACCGCTATAGTGCCACAGATCTCAGCGATAATTTATTGGGTTTCAATGAACGCAAGCCACTTCTACACCTAACGCTTTGCAGTTCCAGCAAAGTTATATTTTGTGCGAGAAACGGTGTCATTTTTTATTTACTAGAAACTGATTTATTTATCTTCTCTCACTGAGCAGTCTCTCATCCTCGCTCCATCTCCAGCAACAGTAAAATATCAAAAGCCTGCGATTCTGTTTCATCCTCGTAAGTTACAAAGTTGTGAATTTTAATGACGGCCAATTTCCAGGCTGCCTTGTCCGTAATGAACCCATCAGACGGTGGGCCGTAAATGCTCTCCGCTGGGTTATTTTAAAAGAAACAAACAGGACGCTTGTGCAAACAGCTAAAAGCAACTAAATACGGTCTAGCTCATCTATTTCAATCCACTTTAGCCTTCAGCTCAGAATATGATTGGCTGAAATGAATGTTTCATATTGTCTCTGCTGCTTTCTGAACACTTATTTAAAGTCATGAAAAGATGAAAGAAATGTATGATTTACAGAAAAGTTTAGAAAGTCCTTAGGCACACAACGATACGCAGTCTTTATTTATACATATTTACAACACACACACACACAGGTTTTTACCTGTATTTTGCATTGCACAATGCATTGAGTTGTGTTTCGGGGTTAAATGTAAATAAATAATATAGCAGCTATATGCAATTAATTTTATTTATAAATAATATATATATATATATATATATATATATATATATATATACATATATATATATATATATATATATACACATATATATATATATATATATATATACACATATATATATATATATATATATATATATATATATATATATATATATATATATATATATACACTGTATCTTCAAGCTGTGCAACTATCTACCGGTTGACACATTTCTACCATCACATTTCATCCCACCCAGTCTGAAGAGCCTCTCTCACACACACCATCATACATTACTCTCACACTCTTAGAAACCCTCTTGACATTTTTGTTTACACGTGCTTCTTTTCAGGGTCCGCAGACGGTTTTTTCGAGAGCTTGTAAACTGAAAATCCAGGAGGCCATGTTCCTGATAGCTGCCAGAGCTCTGTCTGTTATAAATAGTTGAGCCTCATCTTCATGTAGCGCTGCCCTACAAGAGGGAATTTCAGAAGCACATAATTTGATTCATGACATTCCTTGAGAGGCCATTTATGGTGTGAGAAAGGTACGGGCCGGACCCGAGAGCTCTCGCTTTGAAGTCTGCGCAGATAGCAAATGAATTCCATATGATACAAAATCCATCCCATGCCCTCAAGTCTGACCATATCAGGCCATGAGTGCCAGAACAAGAAGCGCTGAAAGCTTATTATCCAGCAGAACTAGTGTTAAAACCAGGAGAGTGCAGCACGGAGTAACAGTGAATAAAAGAGTTAGTGCTACAGATTCGAAAGAATAATCCGAGACACATCTGGAGACATACATGTAAGTAACTACCAACCTAGCATGGTAGCATTTACATTCATTCATTTAGCAGATGCTTTTATCCAAAAGCGACTTACAAATGAGGACAGTGGAAGCAATCAAAATCAACAAAAGAGCAATGATATACAATTGCTATAAAAAGTCTCAGTTAGCTTAACACAGTACACGTAGCAAGGGATTAAAAAAAAAAAAAAAAAAAAAAAAAAAAAAATTCCACCAGGAGGGAACATTTAATTTAAAAGTGCGTAAAAGTGACTTTGTGCTTCTTTGGGATGAACAATCAAGCGACGTTCACTTGGAGTACGCAAGCTTCTTGAGGGCATATTATTCTGAAGTAATGAATTAAGGTAAATGGGTGCAGAGTGGTGGTTTAGCATTCAAGCATTAATGCGTTGAATTTTATGCGAGCAGCTATTGGTAGCCAGTGCAAATTGATAAACAGAGTTGTGATGTGCATTATTTTTGGCTCATTAAACCTTTATATTGCTGTTATGTTCTGGATTAATTGTACATTTTAGATAGAACTGTTTGGAAGACCTGCCAACAGAGCATTGCAATAGTCCAGCCTGGACAGAACAAGAGCATGAACAAGGAGTTGTGAAGCATGTTCCAAAAGTAAGGGCCTGATCTTCTTGATGTTGAATTAAGCAAATCTGCAGGACCGGACAGTTTTAGCAATGTGGTTTGAGAAAGTCAGCTGATCATCAATCATAACTCCAAGATTCCAAGGTGAAATTGTGATTAAATTATGGATTTTCTGGAACTACAAGCAGTTCTGTCTTGGCAAGGTTGAGTTGAAGGTGATGGTCCATCATCTAGCAAGAAATGTCCGTTAGACAAGCTGAGATGCGAACAGCTACCGTTGGATCATCAGGATGGAATGATAGGTAGAGTTGTGTGTCATCAGCATAGCAGTGGTATGAAAAGTCATGTTTCTGAATGACAGAGTCTAGTGATGCAATGTAGACAGAGAAGAGAAGTGGTCCAAGAACTGAGCCCTGAGGCACCCCAGTAGTTAGATGTTGCGACTTGGACACCTCACCTCTCCAAGATACTTTGAAAAACCTGTCTGATAGGTAAGACTCAAACCACTGGAGTGTGGTTCCTGAGATGCCCTTTGCCAGTAGAGTTGACAGGAGGAGCTGGGGGCAAACCCCGTCAAAAGCAGCGGACAGATCAAGCAGGATAAGTATTGAGGATTTGTAATCCGCTCTTGCCAGTCTTAGGGCTTCAACAACTGAGATCAAGGCTCGGTTGAATGTTCACTTCCGAAGCCAGTTTGGTTGCTGTCAAGGAGGTTGTTCTGTGTGAGAAAGGCAGAGACTTTAACTTAATTCATTTAGACTTTTATCTTTGATTTAACTTAACTGAGTTGTTTGTAACCAATGCACTTTTAATTATATAAATGTGATTAAACTTCATATTAATTTCAGTAAATGTAACTTTGGTTTGCTTTAATTTTAGTACTTTAGATAGGTTTGCTTCTATATATATATATATATATATACAGTATTGTTCAAAATAATAGCAGTACAATGTGACTAACCAGAATAATCAAGGTTTTTAGTATATTTTTTATTGCTATGTGGCAAACAAGTTACCAGTAGGTTCAGTAGATTGTCAGAAAACAAACAAGACCCAGCATTCATGATATGCACGCTCTTAAGGCTGTGCAATTGGGCAATTAGTTGAAAGGGGTGTGTTCAAAAAAATAGCAGTGTCTACCTTTGACTGTACAAACTCAAAACTATTTTGTACAAACATTTTTTTTTTCTGGGATTTAGCAATCCTGTGAATCACTAAACTAATATTTAGTTGTATGACCACAGTTTTTTAAAACTGCTTGACATCTGTGTGGCATGGAGTCAACCAACTTGTGGCACCTCTCAGCTGTTATTCCACTCCATGATTCTTTAACAACATTCCACAATTCATTCACATTTCTTGGTTTTGCTTCAGAAACAGCATTTTTGATATCACCCCACAAGTTCTCAATTGGATTAAGGTCTGGAGATTGGGCTGGCCACTCCATAACATTAATTTTGTTGGTTTGGAACCAAGACTTTGCCCGTTTACTAGTGTGTTTTGGGTCATTGTCTTGTTGAAACAACCATTTCAAGGGCATGTCCTCTTCAGCATAGGGCAACATGACCTCTTCAAGTATTTTAACATATGCAAACTGATCCATGATCCCTGGTATGCGATAAATAGGCCCAACACCATAGTAGGAGAAACATGCCCATATCATGATGCTTGCACCTCCATGCTTCACTGTCTTCACTGTGTACTGTGGCTTGAATTCAGAGTTTGGGGGTCGTCTCACAAACTGCCTGTGGCCCTTGGACCCAAAAAGAACAATTTTACTCTCATCAGTCCACAAAATGTTCCTCCATTTCTCTTTAGGCCAGTTGATGTGTTCTTTGGCAAATTGTAACCTCTTCTGCACATGCCTTTTTTTAACAGAGGGACTTTGCGGGGGATTCTTGAAAATAGATTAGCTTCACACAGACGTCTTCTAACTGTCACAGTACTTACAGGTAACTCCAGACTGTCTTTGATCATCCTGGAGGTGATCATTGGCTGAGCCTTTGCCATTCTGGTTATTCTTCTATCCATTTTGATGGTTGTTTTCCGTTTTCTTCCACGTCTCTCTGGTTTTGCTCTCCATTTTAAGGCATTGGAGATCATTTTAGCTGAACAGCCTATCATTTTTTGCACCTCTTTATAGGTTTTCCCCTCTCTAATCAACTTTTTAATCAAAGTACGCTGTTCTTCTGAACAATGTCTTGAACGACCCATTTTCCTCAGCTTTCAAATGCATGTTCAACAAGTGTTGGCTTCATCCTTAAATAGGGGCCACCTGATTCACACCTGTTTCTTCACAAAATTGATGACCTCAGTGATTGAATGCCACACTGCTATTTTTTTGAACACACCCCTTTCAACTAATTGCCCAATTGCACAGCCTTAAGAGCGTGCATATCATGAATGCTGGGTCTCATTTGTTTTCTGAGAATCTACTGAACCTACTGGTAACTTGTTTGCCACGTAGCAATAAAAAAATATACGAAAAACCTTGATTATTCTGGTTAGTCACATTGTACTGCTATTATTTTGAACAATACTGTATATAACACATTAAATAGATTAAAATATTTTTTGTTAAATAATGTTTCAGCAACAACTGAATTTGCTATATAAATTATATCATATACTTAAAAATAATCAGAAATAGTTTTATTTGGTTTAATTATATTTGATGCATACAAACCAGAAGTATTATATACAAATATAACGTGCTTTATGTTTTAAAAATGAACATAAATGTTTGACTGTATTCTAATCATTTGTAAAAATATATGATATATTTCCCCATAAAAAGACATACTAACCTTTTTAACACTTAGTTTGTCTCTGAATGCTAAACTGACTGCAAATATTTGGCGTTAAAACAGAAAAAAAAAAAACTGCATCTAAATCAGTATTTTTGCTTTTAAAACTGTAGAATGTTTAATATTAATGCATTCAGTGCCTCTTTTAACAAAATAACACACAAATCAAAGATGTTTTTCACAAGCAAAGGACCGAACTGAATAAACAGATTGCTATTTATTTTTAATATATTTTTTAGTAAATAAAAATTTCACCACCGCTGACACCAAAAACTGCATCTAGTGGAACTCCATCGTGATCTGGGTTTCATTTCTGATCTATAAGGAGAACAGAAGAATGAAATCCTCTCTTTTACTCTTTTTTACTCTCTTTCACCCTGTGCCTGATTAAAGACGGAAAAAATGAGACAAAGAGAGAGAAAATCCTTTCTGTCCCTGCTATAAAAAGAGCACAGATCAAGGAAATCTGCTGCATTATTCGACTGAATCAAAGAGAAGGAACACAGGCCTGTGTTTGGGAGAATACACAGGAAAAGGTCTGTAAAGAAAAGTGAAGAAAGACATGTTGTATGGTAACCGGGTCGCAAAAGAAAAGATTCAGAAATCTAGACACCATTAGAGAGATGAACAACACATGTCCTGTTTGGTATTTAAGCAGCCACAGTCCTTCAAGAAATCCTTCAGAATTGCATTCTTTAAGAATAAAAACTTCTTTAAGGAGCAAACAATATTGTTGAAATCATCACACAATGTTCAGAAGCAATTGAGAGAGATGTGTGAAGTCATCCTGACATAAACAACCAGGAAAACAGAGACATTATGAAGGAAAATAGTTTGCTCTATATGCACCTGCTCTTCACGTTCCTCTGCCATTATTATAATGCAAAACAATTGCCAAAACTTATAAATCAACTTTTATGTTCAACAATAGAAAGTTATACATGTTGACAACAACATCAGCTGGTTAAATAAAGGTATAGTTAACCAAAAAAATAAAATAAAAATTCTGTCATGGTTATTCACTCTCAAGTTGTTTCAAACCTAATTTAAATATTTTTTCAATTATTTTACTAAGGTTTTTGTGTTATTATTTTAGATTATTATTATTTTTGTTTTTAATTCTGCACCAGAATTGTATTTTGGATGGTCTTTTGGATGTTCACACCTCTATGCATTGCTTTTAAATTTAAGCAATCAAAAAGCACGTTTAATTAATTGAATTCATTAAACATGAACAATTTAATAATGCATTAAATAAATTATAATAAATACATTTCAATAATAGGGCCTTATGAAGTTTTTTTTCTTCCAGAAATGTTTTCATTTAAAAATTTAATATACTTTAAAAGTTAATTTCTGTGATTTTTTTTTTCATTGCATAGGGTTTTTTCTAAAGTAATTTTTGTTTTTGCATCCTATTATTTGGACTTTCTGCAGCCCGCCTCATGATGCTTGGAAAGCTGAAACTGTCAGCTGAAACATGCTGCTAATTGGAAGCTACTCAAACGTGACTTATTACAGTGTTTAGTAACTAAAGTAAAAATCTTTTTTTTTCTAGTGGCATGTCAGTAAATTCCAGTTTCTTCAAGCATAAAACCCAAACAGCACGGAAAAAGTGAATGTCCTGTCTCGGATGCAGGGACACGAGGCGGCGGGGCAGATGGCAGCGGGTTGACGAGACCACTTAGGTGCAAAGCTAGACCACGATGCTTTCATTTACCAAACCAGCACAAGCGAGAAGGTGCCATGAAATGAGCTTCGGGAGGCTGGCTTTGTGATGTTTAATTAATGCAGCACTGTCAAGCTCATTTCTCTGCTAGTCTCATTCAGTATTGATGAACGCGGGACGCATTTGCTTATGCAATGCACACATATGCATACGGTTAAAAAGACCAAATGCCTTTTAAAGGGTAAACATACCTCAAGATGCAATTTTAGCATTGAAGCGTGACTAATGAGGGGCTGTAATCTTTACATCTGACGTTGAACATCTCTCCATATAGAAAAACCAACAACACCCTTGATTATTTGCGATCTGTGAGTGGTAAAAAGTTCAGACTATTTCAAATATTTATAAATGGGAATGTTTTACAAGATAAACACTTCTGTGTAAAGATTTGTCTGTGTGTTGGTCATGGACTGGACTGGACGAGTGCTTCACCATCTGGTCTAAGTCATCTCCGGGGACTTCTGGAAGTCTCCGTGGTCAGTTTGTGTGGATTACAGAACGCACTAGTCATGATTACAAGGGCCTGGTCCTGTAGACACACTGAGAAGCATTAAAACTGCTGCTAATAGACTAAACAGAGCACAAGGACAGCACTTGTGTCCAACACCGCTCTAATATTTGCTCAGCGCTGGCCTGCTAATGTAAGTCCAGCACGGGATAATATCGGATCTGTACACTCTGTGTAGATGCAGATTCATTCCATCTCACAGCAGAAAATGCCAAAATATCCTGAAGGAATTTGGAAAATGTATTCACAACATAATAACAAGAAATATAAAAATAACAAATGCATTAAATGTATGCATGAATAAAAACACCAATAAGTGCATGCAATAAATCCGATGTTTAATATATATATATATATATATATATATATATATATATATATATATATATATAAAGAGAGAGAGAGAGAGAGAGCCACGCTACAATAATATACATTGAGATAATAATAAAGTCTTGTGTTTGCTTTTTCATTTCATTTTTTTCAGATTCATTCCTTCTCAAAAAAAAAAAAAAATCACAAATACAATTCTGAAACTAAAATGTTATACAATAAGAATCTAACCAAATATCAAAAATACAAACTTTTTGAAAACATATTCAGAATATTAATATGTATTAAGCTGCACTACATACTGCAATATAACATACTTTTATGTGAAAGTTTTAAGTTTAATTCAAGTTTAAGTTTATTTTTGCCATTATCATGATTATTTAATTAATTTATTTATTATTTTGTGTTGTTGACTTTTGTTGTTGATAGTTTTATTCTCTCAATCAATTAGATTAAATAAAATAAATTTAAGTCTATTTATACTGTATTTGACTTTATTGCAGTTGATATTATCGTATTTTTATGGTAAGATAATGGAGTCCAATTGTTTTAATTTTCACTTTTGCAGATTCAGTACTGCTCATAGGAAAAAAGTGAATCTTTGTCAAACGTTATATAATCGTTACACATACATAGAAATGTTAACTTTTTGCAGATTCAAAACTTTTTCATCAAGACAAGAATGAGATTGGATAGAGACTTTATGCACAAAAAAGTGGAAAAGCCCCAAATAAGTACATGCATAAATAAATCCAGCCTCTAAATTCAGATCAATAGGCATTACCAAAGAACCTAGTTATCCTCTCCATCTCTTACAGTCGCGCGGGTCGCTAGTGACGAATCACAATCACATCTTAACAGGCTGGCATGTATATTCCTGCAGACGATCGATGTGCGAGCGAGCATCAGTGAATGGCACCTTTAATCTGGAGCTCAGTGAAGTCAATAGGATTGGGTGAAGCTGCAGTGATTAAGTGATGGTCTGGCCACTGATCCAGCCTCCTCTGAAGAGAACCAGAGCCTGTTCAATCTGTCACAGATCCAAAGCATCCCATACATCCCAGTAAATCTGCTTCTGTTCAGTGGGGTACACTTCAAATGGCACCAGTGTGAAGTTCAGGAGGGGAGTTCATACTGTACTGTATCAGTATATAATCAAAGGCTATTATATTATTATTATTATTATTATTATTCATACTGTACTCTATCAGTATATAATCTTAATATTTTAGAAGGCTATTATATTATTATTATTATTATTATTATTATTATTATAAAACATTAACATTAAATACATATCTTGTTAAACTACACATATAAATAATATAATAAAACCATGAAATATACACTATGCCTTTAAATAAACTGAACTACATATAAAAATATTGTATAGATAAGTACATTTTTTATTTTAGTTTAAACAATTTAATTTTAATTGCATTCATTGATAATTATATTACATTTATAAACATAATTTGTTTTTATATTTATATAAATTTTCTATTTATATTTATTTTATCTATATTCACTTGTATTTATAACCAATGAATGATAATTAAATTAATTAAAAAAAATAATTAATGATTCTACATTACACACATTATAATATAAACATGTGACTTTGATATATATAAATTCCATTAATTGTATAGACTGTTTTGCACTTTAAAAATATCCTCAAGGCTTTTCAAAAATATATCCAAAAGATAAGTTTTATTATAAATAAAATCTGTATTTAGCCCCACTATGGTAAGTAAGATGAAGTGAGCTGAGATAATGGAGTCCGTTCTTGCATTTTTTCTAAAACATGCCTAGAATAATATTTGCACTGCATGAAAATCATCCATGGCACACTGATCTAGTATTATTCCTTCTTTTCTGTGCCTGATTTACTTTAATGACAGCGTCTGATGACTGTGTTAGATGAAATAAACGGCCCAGTGTTCTCAGCAAGCCATTATTAAGCTGCCTACCTGTGTTATGATGATGGATCTCAGCTAAAGTAAGTGCACACACCACGCCACGCACACAGAACATGTCTGGGAGGACCATCAGCACGGAGAAATGAAAAACAGACTCTGAGACAACATGATAACAGTGAGCAATGAAATCAGCTGCTACACTCTGTACATGGTACACACAAAAGTTCAACTTGAGAGACCTGATGCAATTGTTTCTAATGAGACACGCATCACATGGCAGCAGCGTGAGCATCAGAAAAAAATAAATAAATAAAAACACGAAGTTGTCAAGCGCGGCGTGACATCTGACAAGAAAAATCATAGGTGAACATAAATATAAAGCCCAGAGAAGCATGTCAAACTTTATGAGAAGTGCTAACAAGCTCACTTGAATGTTTTTTTGCATCTAATTAATTTGCATTTGTCACCTTACGGCTGTCACACCATTTCATTTGTCACCAATCAACCTGTATCCCTAAAGAGAGCCATTACAGACGTTATGATGCTCATCATAAACAATAGAGACTGTAAATCACAGAGTGTTTCTGTGAAACAGTTTATTATTTATAACAGTGATTTTCTTACAGAAACTTGAGCTCAATTCTTTTGCTTGAAATCAATGTCAATTCATATCAAAATGGGCGTCGCTGATGTTCAAATGTGGGCTGACATCTTTAACTCCCTGGCAGAAAGTCGCAGAGGTTGGGATTGAGTCTTATGTAAAGATCTCCAGTTGAGATATGTTTCAAACATCCGTATTACAGCAAGGTATCAGCAGAAACGTCCTTTATTACAGATGAGAAGACCAAAGGAGAGGCAAGACCGTCAGAGACGAGAGCTCAACATCAGTGCTGAAGAAAACATGGAGGCCGTAGAGCAGAAGAATGGGTGATGCAATTAATGTGGGATGCAAACAGAGCAATAATGTGAGCGCGAGAGCTGTGGGTGGAAGAAAAGAAGAACAGATGAAGAGAATGAGATTCAGGAGGAGGAGAGAGCACATATTGTAATGCTGGATCATAATTATCTGTACATCTGTGTGCAAGGTGCCTACATGTTTTCATAGAGTAAGAACACAGTTTCGTGTTTAAGATTGTTTTTCAGAGTTTGTGAATCTGTTTCTGACGACCTTTATATGTATATGTGTTAACTCTTTCCCCGCCATTGACGGATATTTTTACAAAAGATTTATATTTTAAACAAATGCTGATCTTTTCTTTTCTTTCGATACATTAAAGTACCCTGAAAAAAGTATCACAGGTTCCAAAAATATGTTAACTAGCACAGCTGTTTCCAACATTGATAATAAATCAGCATATTAGTATGATTTCTGAAAAATCAACATTTATTCCAATTTTGTGCATTACTAAAATTTGCAACTTTGGATGGAAACATAGCTGGTGACTCGCTCATAAAGACCTGAATCAATCAGTGTTTTTAAGAGAGTTGTTAAAATGAATGATTTTGAAGATATCTCTTTTTTTTCTTTCTTTCTTTCTTTTTTCTAAATGAATCCGTGTTTTGAACAAATCAGTTGAGTGAATGATTCACTCATGAAAACTATTTTACAAATTTTCATGAATTTCGATATCAGAGTTTAAAAGCTTCTTATATTTTCATGTGTTCAGACAACCAAATCTAAAATCCTAGAGTTACTGAGTATTTAGATGAAACATATCATTACAGAAGTTTGCTGAAATCATTACTTTTAGTATCCTGCTATGTGTCACACAGCCATAATATGCAAACATGATTGTGATATTGCTATTGGCACATGTTCATATACTGTAGATAAGCTATCAGCAGGTACTGTTTGTACTCAAATGTGTGACAACAGATTATGGCAGAATAGATTTGGCAAAGCTTGATGAAGGTTTACCTCATTAATGCACTGTTGACAAAGTTTAACAAGATGCTGCTAGACTATAACATTAATGTCTGTTACAGTTTGATGGATGGTTGTGCTATCAGATAAGAATTATATTAATTAAAAAGAGAAATAGGGATTAAACCAAGGAAAATGTGTTTGTGCATTTAAATATAATTTTATTGTAAATATTTGTAATATTTTTTAATGCATTTTTTAAATAAGAGCATTTTGTTTTTAAATAAAAACGTAAAAATGAAATGAACTTTGTATACAGTATAAATAAATTAACTGAATTAATTACATATGACATTTTGTTTTTTAGTTGCCAAGGAAACATTTTTGCATTTTCTTTTAGTCTAAGGCAGCGTGTCCACCAATGTGATCAAATAAAAGTTCATGGAAAAAGTTATATATATAAAAAAAAAATATAAACTAAATTACTAAAACTACACTGTATTATAAAAACAAATGCAATTTCTACATTGAATAATTAAGTTAAGGCAATAATTAAAAAATATAAAGTAAATTATTAGTGCTGTCAAAATTAGCGCGTTAACGCATTCGATTAATTTGAAATATTTAACGCGTAAAAAAAAAATAACGCAATTAACGCGGTTGCAGTTTTTTTTTTATTTCCAGTTGTGGCCTATGTGTGTTCAACGTGCAAAGAAATATGGATAAGACCAAGGAAGGACTTTTAGACGGAAAGTTTCAGTATAAAACTCTGCCGGATTACTCTTCAATCTGCCACAAGAAACATTACTCTTCATTTAGTCTGCCACAAGAAACATTACTCTTCATTTAGTCTGCCACAAGAAACAGCAACATTAAAATCATGAACTCAAATGTCATTGTTTAAAAACAAAACAAAAAAAACAATGACTGTAACAGTGCGTAAATCAGACCTTTCTGTAACGCTAACGTTAATAAGCTTAAATGAAAATAACGAAATAATTGTGTAGCGGAGTATTTTTTGAACACATTGCCGCGAACTGTCAATCACTCCTGTACGCGCGCATCACTGTCCTCCTCAGCTGCAGCAACTTGCGCTCTCTCTCTTCATCAAGCTTTAAAACAAAAAGGGGACAAAAAGATCATATTGTCTTTGTGCATAGGCTATAGATTAATTAGATAAATGAATATCTAAATTTGTGCCTTGCCGTCTACGGTATTTAGAACTTAGAAAAAAGATGCTGCAGCCAATGAACAGCCAGCGGGGGCTGCAGGACGACTCAACCTCCGCAGACAGTTCTTAATGTTTATCAGACAATAAATACTCAAGATTTTGCTTTAGTATAACTCACAACGAGTTTCACACACCTTCTCCGGCCACGTTGAGTTGTTGACACTTAACAGTGGGAAAGCGCCACACATGCGCTATTCACTTGTATAACTTAAGGGTGAATGGGTAATGTAGTTTCTGCTCTGGGTGGGATGAATTAGGAAGCTTGCATTGTGAAGGGCGCTGTGAAAATCGGCAGTGCAGGTAAAAGATTAAAACCTCTATTAAAACAGATGTCCAAATGAGCGTACCGGTACACTACAAGCACGTTCTGGGCGCACGGAGAGGTGGCGGTATGCTCAAGAGCTATATTTGGAAGTGGTGGTACTGAGTACCAGTGCGTGCTGGCCCACTTAAAGCACTGGCAATGACAATACTTTGGAATTTTTTTTGCAGTCCACTTAGAATTCAACATGGAAATCATTTTTGTTTTTTATTGGCATTGATTGTTTTGAAATTCAAATGGTACTTACATGCCTGTGTTTTTATTTCTGTAATAAATATGGCTTTCAAGCCAACAGTTAATTTGGAGGATATTGATGGTTTATTGCAGGTATGTTGTTTACATGAGAAAATCTGTGTTACAAGTTAAACAAAAATTCCAATAAACAATCATATTTTGAATTTAAATAGTTTCTTTGTCTTGAGTTTACATTAATTATTTACATTTTACATTTACATATCCAAAAAGTTTCAGTCTTTTAATTGCGATTAATCGCGATTAATCGCGATTAATCGCGATTAATTTTAAAAAATTGTGCGATTAATTAGTTAATTTTTTTTAATCGATTGACAGCACTATAAATTATATATGTTATTACTCAATGTAAGCTTGTAGAAAGTTGAAGTTTTAGAAGTTGGAACTTATAAGTATATTTTACTTGGAGCCGTTAGTTATCTTTACAAGGATTCTTTAAGTAAATATCAAAATTATGATCCCATATTTCCCATCATGCAATGGGGCATGAATAATTAAAAATGTTACATTTGTCACTCTTTTTGAGTTGTATTTACACTGTTTTATAGTTGCGTTTGTTATTAGTTTTATAACATACTGTTTTGTGACACCTGGAGTTCATTTTCCCAGAATGACCCAATGATACTCAAGCACTATTCACTGATTGTTACCGTCGTTGTGTGTGGTGTACCATGTATTGAGGTCTCTGTGTTCATTTGGCTATTAGTTTTATTGAGTGGGCATATTATATTAAAATAATAAAAGCCTGCCTACATGCTTACTTGGATGTTTGCAAGTGAAGCACATGCTTTAATAGCATGGTGGTTTTCCAGTGTTGGCTTGTTAAAGTCAATTTTATAAACTCACAGATTTTAATTAATTCAATGCTCAAGTTTTACTTACAATATATGAGTGCAAAATTTGCAAAAGAAAGAAAAAATAAATACATCTTACAATTTTTTTTTTCAGTGCAGTAAATTATTGATATTTAACGGTACACTTTTTTACAGTGCTAAGCATTACATAATATAACATTTACAAACAAAGAGTCAACAAAATTAACTGGGAATTCCCAAATAAACTTAACTTAATAAAACCTACTAATAATGAAAAATACTTTCCAAGCTTTTTTTCCAAGTAAATCCTACTCCAGATTTTTTTTTACAGTGTGTAACTATATATATATATAATTTTAAGTTAGTTTCACTAAGTAATTTTATTAGAATCAAATAAAAAGTAGTAAAAAGGTAATTAAAAATACAACAATATTACAAAAAATATTACTACAATTAATAATAATAATAATAATAACAACAACAGATTCAAAGAGTATACATATATATATATATATATATATATATATATATATATATATATATATATATATATATATATATAGTATTTCATTTAAATAATATGAAAAAAATTACAAAAAAAAGTTATTTTAGGTAGCTGCCAAGATAGCATGTCTCATTTTCATTTAATCGAACTTTATGTATTCATCCACCCAATCGCAGTGCACACCTTCATAATTAACATAAAATGTTGTATTGTCACAAAATAGCCTAGTTTAATTTGCCTGTAGACCCGAGCAAACAGCAGACCCTGCCAGACACATGAATAGACGAGTGAATGGATGTGTGACACTAATCTACGTCTGTTTAATGTCTGTGAGAGCACCAGCGGCGCCCGTTGCGAGCTCATAATGAAGGGTCAAACTCAAGCCGCGCGCTACAATCCGGCTGATTGGGAGAAGGCAGGCTGGAAATTGTTGGCATGGATCAATGCTGGAGCAATCTGTGAAAGGAGAGCAGTGGAATAGCTCTGCTACTAATCAATGGCTATTCATTTTCAGCTACTGCACAGCCTCGGATGAGACATTTAATAGTGCGTGGTCAGATAATTACCACCTCCAATTAAGATCTGGTGACAGGAAGGGATAAATGAAGACCATACTCGATTGACTTTAATGGAGAGACACGCCACGCTCCGATCGACATCATGTAAATGGCTGCCATTGTCACATCCTTCACTGAAGCATAGATGCTCGGTAATGAACTTGAATGGAAATGTTCAACTTTTCAAGCATCAATCTGGAAGTGCAGAAAAAGTTAAACTTTCTCAAAACGTGTAGAGCTGCAGTGTTATACTGTCTATATTAGTATCGTCGAGGTACTATTGTCGGTTTTTGTTAATATTTTATTAATCTTTTAAGTTAAAGTTTTAGTAATTATCTTACTTTTTTAATTACTTATCTATATAGTATTTACTATTCTTATTTTATTGGTTTTAGTTAATTTAGTTGTAGTTAATTTAGTACTTGTTAATAACATTCATTTTATTTCAAGTATGTTTTTTATGATATTTAAGATTTTATTTTTATTTTATGGATTTCATTAAGTTTTACAATTGTTTTTGTCTTTTTTTAACTTTTTAATTCTAAAGTGTTTTTTTATGGTTTTAGTTTTAGTTAATGATAATAACCCTGGTGAGCTGACATTTACTGAGACATGTGTGTGTGTTTGTTTATCTCTAATTTTAGCCTACTGTGCAGTGTTTTTAATTTGCAATACATCATGCAAACGTTAGAACAATACTGTTCCAATACTTTTATCAGACTCCTGTGCACAAAAATATGACATTTAAAAAAATGCTATTTTCTAAAGTTTATGTACTATTTTGGTTCCCATTGACTTCCATTATATTGAGAAAACAATTCTAAATATGCAGTTCTAATATGAGCAGGTTTAATCATGTCCACCTGTTTTACTTCTTTATTCATTTACTTATTTTAACTTCAAAAGTTGTGGGATTTTCAGTTAAATGAATCCTGACAGCCACTAAATTTTCTTGCATCCCTTTTAAGAAAAGCCAAAAAGGTAAAGTAATTCTTGGCCACTTTCCGTGAAGGCGAACAACAGGTTTTCTGTCTGAATTAGTTTCACTCATTTATATTGATGTAACTCAAATACTTACAGCCGTCTGTGCCAAACTCCCCAAAGGTCTTTAAATCGGTACATCTAACGAGTGACAGAAGTGGCATGAGTGCCAGAAAGCACACTTCTATACATCTGATTAAATCTCATTTGATTGTGTTTTGATTTCATGGTGCTTTAATTAACACGCTTTTAATGATCGAGTTCTTCAACTCTGTGCATTTCACAAGCTTGCTCTAAATATAAACTTGGTTGAATCACACCAAAACCAACACATGGCTATTGATGTCTCAGCCGTTTAAAATAACGTGACACCAAAAGCCATAATAATTATGACTTAATATCCTAATTACGACTTAGGATAATAACATAAATCATATAAAACAATCTATTAGCATTGCTAGAGATGTCTTAGTGGTTTAAAATACCATAAGTCATAATAATTATGACGACTTATCCTAATTATGACTTACAGTTTTTTCTTTTCTGTTTTTTTATTCATTTGCCAACAAGCATTTGCCAGTTCTTAAAGTACCTTAAAGAGCAACACACCTACATCACACAAATAGTACATTTTCTGGCCAAAACCACATTTTGTTAAATAAACACAAACTCTGCATTTCAAAATGTTGAATAGCTTTTCCACATCAAACACAGCAAAATATTAGCACTAGTTTCTATCCAACAGAAACATAAAGTCAATCATAGCACACTGACTTTCAAAATATTAACAGTTGATGGCTTTACAAAAACTGCATTACATGTCATGATTTAGTTCGAAATGCATATAATAGATGATATAAAAATCCATTGCTTTTTGTAACATAGCCTTCAGTTTACCTTCAACTGAAGAGTTGAATGTATTCATTCTTGGCAGCACACGATCTAAAACGGAATGAGTCATTACTTTATAGAAAGTGCAATAGAAATATATATATATATATATATATATATATGCAGAAATTCAATTAAAATTGCTTTCTAGTGGTTGGGGGTTAGATGTGGATGGTGCTCCATGGTAGATGATGCCAGGGATCAACAAAAAATCCAACATACACGGCCTTTGGTTGCTATGCAAGCTTGTTTCTGCCACAGAATAGAAAATTAAATACATTACAGTAGTTGTGAACTTTTTATCTCCCAATTTGGACTTGAGCATAAAACTTGCAATTCAGACTATATCACAATTTTAAGATTTAAAAAAAAAGTAAGTGTGGCGAGTGGGGCGGGGCCGAGAGGCGTGGAAACGAGGAGTGAGGCCAGGTGTAGTGATTGAAGATGAGCTACACCTGCGCCCCACCGCCGGTATCGAGTCCCACGTAGGAGATGGAAGGATATAAAACTGGAGCGACTATAGTGAAGGACGAGAGAGGACCAGGCCTGGGCCATATTTTATGTTTTGGTTTTTATTTATGCGCACCAGTCGTCCGTGAGGGGCTGGTGCGCTGTTTTGTGTTTATTTTTGAATTATTAAAATGTTTTGATTGTGCGCCGGTTCCCGCCTCCTTCTTAACGATGATTATGGAGTTTTTATCATTACAGTAAGCAATGTATATTACTAATCAAAATCTAAGTTTTAATATATTTACAGTAGGAAATGTACAAAATATCTTCATGAAAGATGATCTTTACTTAACATCCTAATGATTTTTGGCATAAAAGAAAAATCTATAATTATTTTTATCACACACAATGTATTTTATGGCTATTGCTACAAATATACCCCAGGGTCACACATGTCAGTGATCTGTTATAAATGCTTATCAGTTGTTACAATATTTTATACATATATATTTTTTCAATACAGTGTTGCAGAAGTAGAAGCTTTTTACTATATTTAAGGTTTGGAACATAATGTCTTCATTTCCGAGGAGCTGTGTTTAAGCATTTGTAAATAAGACTAAAAAGATCTATGATTGTGTGTGTGCATTTATATATGCATAATAAATGTACAGAATACACACATAAACTATGTAAACAAAAGTTTATTTTGGATGCAATTAATTGTGATTAATCATTTGACAGCACTAATATATATATATATATATATATATATATATATATATATATATATATATATATATATATATATATATATATATATATATATATATATATATGATCCAGCTATTAAGTCTTTTAAATACAATCATTATAATCTTAAATTCCCCTAATGCCAAATTCCTAATAGGTTCACTCAGAAATCGGAAAATCAATGTCTGCATGTTGATTTTGAGTATGGATTCATAAATATGTGTCAAGTCATGAGAGCTTTGTTTCACAGAGCCTATAAAACAGCTAATCTTACAGTCTAATAAGACTTGGCTCTGAAATAAACACTACTACAGAAAGTTGTATTTACAGTGCATAACCTCCTTTGTTTGTGGAGCAATCATATACGAAAAAAACTGTTTAATATTATCTTTTGGCTGTGTTCGGAGTACTTGACAGATGTTTGACAGCCAGGAAAGTTTGGCAATATTAAAGGAATTTCCAGCTGATCTTAAAGGGAAAGTTCACCAAAAATGAAAAATACATTATTATTGTCATTTTACTATCCCAGTCCACTGCTTTCCTGTTAATATGAAATAAAATTAATCCTATACTATAAATAAAAGTGGAAAATTCCTAAAACTTAATTAAATTAAGTTCAATTATTAAATTAAAATCCATCGTCCTATTCTATAAATAAAAGCAAATTATCTTAAAATTAAACCTATAATATAAATAAAAGGCAAATAATATTTAATTTAAATTACAACTATAAATGAAAAATAATTAAATGAGTTATTATTTATATAGCCTTCATTGTAGGATTTATTTAATTTATTTGTATGATTCTTTAGCTTTTATTATTTTATTACTATATTATAATATCTATTCATATTGCGAATTAAGTTAAATTAACTTAAATTAAGGCAAATGATGCTACAATTAAATTAATCCAATCAAAATAAAATAAAATAAAATAAAATGATAAAAAAGATTTCTCATGTGCAACTAACTGGCTTGATCCAGAGATTTGCAACTCTCTGAAGAGGAAAATTATCAGTGAATAACATTAAAATGTGTTTTATGTTTCAACATGAGTCTGAATATACTGCAGAAGTTGTATGGACTAATTTATGATATTTAAAGCTACTTTTTTGGATCTTTTTGCATATTGTGAAGCTTGAAAGCCTCAGTCCTCTTTCACTGCAAGGGAATGGAAAAGAAGCAGGCTTGGAGCAACATGTGGGAGTAATGACAGAATCTTCATTCTCTGCTAAACTAACGGTTTAAAGACAATTGCGAGTTTGTTTGCAACTGTCCCACCCAACACCATTAAACTGACAGCAAAGAAAAACACAATTCATACGGCACACAACGCCTCAACACAAAGCAAACATCTGTTTCAAGTGTACGTTTTACAGCCCTCCTGCTTCGGTTCATGCTACAGATCCATCTCTCCAGCTCTCATGCGACATCTGAATGGAATAAACAGAATCTATCACTGAATTACGTCTCCTCCGAGGATAAACTGTTACTATTGGGCTCCAAGCACTCTCCTGTGGTAATTCCTTTATGTCAGGCCCATTAAACTGAAATTGTGAGTTTACGATCGCTGACTGTAAAACAAAACTTTCTCCTATAGCTCTGATATGACCCACGGGAGACATCTGCTCAACCTTAACTCATGTATATGACTTGATATCAGGCCAGCTTTCCATTCCTGTTTACAGATACTGTACTTTACATTACACGTTCAGCTTCCCACACAAACTGTGTAATTCAAATTGCACGGTGGATTTCTGCCGGTTTTACCGCAGGACTGACCGGTTTCGCTGACACACGAGGGCTGGTTTTAGCACAGTTTTGCGGATCACATTTTGGGCTTCTGCGCCTGCTGGAGTCACAGCATGAAACATATGAAAATTATGGCTGTACAGCACTGAAAGAAAAGCATCTGCCCTGAGAATGAAACCAGAGGCGGCTCGTCGAAAATTTAGAGGTGAAAATGGGAGGAGGAAGATTTAATGTTAATACAATTTACAACTCATTTCTGAACTCTCAAGCCTCCGTTGGTATAAATAAATAATTAATAGTAATTGCATGCAATATATGTAACATATAAAGAATCAAATCTATTTGTTGATCTAAAAAGAGAGGACACTGGAGCAAAAACTGATAAAATTACAAAGCAAATAAAATGCAAATGTTAAATTAAAAATTTAAAATAGGGGTAACAATTTATTTTAAGATGAACTTTAAACCTCAAGTTAATTAAAATAATTTTCCCATGGCTTCCTGATATTGGCACTTTCATTAGAAGCACGCTTCTCTTGTGAAGCTTTCCTGTGAATTTTTGCATGATTCATATCATCCGTTTCCACGCTCCTGATTCTGAGATCAGAAACCTGTGCGATCTTCACAAAACAAACATGCTTTCTATTTTCACCCCGTAACAATCCTGTTGTAGTCTGACAGGATTTTCATTATTTAGCTTGTATGATAAGTGTGAAATACACACCATCATCCCTCCGGCTACACCTTGGTGTGAGGAGCCTCTGCTGCAGACGGCAGCTCTTTAAAAGCGCAGGTTAGATTAAGAGGTTGGTTGGTGATGATAATACAGACGCAGTGGGGCGGGTGACTGACAGCTGCAGGCCGAACTGATGAGCGCTGCTGAATGTTGCTGCTCTGACAGCTTTTTAACAAGAGGACACAGGGAAGTCTAGACGCTCGTCTGGATAAAACTCACCATGGAAACACGCTGAGAGACAGTGATGCACATGGTGTTAAACTGTTGTTTGAAGGGGCCATCAGATGCCCTTTTTCCACAAGTTGAAAATATTCTTCAGGGTCTTAATGAAAAGTCTGTAACATAGTTTAGTTGAAATTTCTCAATGGTAGTTTAAAAAAAAAAGCTCTGTTCAGAGCAAGCAGTTTTGTAGCATTTTCCTTTAAATGTTAATGAGCTCTCCTGACTCCGCCCCTTTCTTCTAAGCCGCTCTCTGAGGGACTATGTACTTTAATCATGAAACTAACAAATTAGCACATTATTATAAAAGGCAATTCATTAAAAAACCTTACACTCACTTGTTCTGTTAGTGAAGCTGGACCAGGAATGATTTACGTGAACATAGACACATTTATGTAGATCGGGGATCATTCCCTTCAAAAACAAATGTATTCCACCGCGTCCTCAGATGTCAGGAGTAAATTACGACTGCTATGTTCATTATTACAACTTGTAAAAGTGCATGTAGCATCCTATGATCTCTCAAAGATTCAGAAAGCTGAACGTGTGTGTGGTTGACTCTCAATTCTCAATTTAGCATTTATTCAGGTACGTAAAGACTAACCAAACTAAGTGGTTGAGTTTCAGTCAGGCGTAAAACTTCAACACAGACACATCAAAGTTAGGTAAAAACAAAAATAAATAAATAAATATGTAATTATTTCATTACGAAATGAACTGAAGTCAACTTTTACAGAAATATAAAGCCACAACAGTGAGAGAAAGCAGAATAATGATGCGGCGAGTCTCACGCTCTCGTTTGAGAAAAGCACAGCATGACACCTCATCAAAATCTCACTGCTGGTACTGACAACTTACTTTACATTTTGCCATTTTATTCCAAGTTCCTTCAGAAAAGAGAAAATAAAAGAATAAATAAATAACTCAAGAGGCTGTGTGAGGAACCTGTCAAGCACCAAAGTTTGTCTATCACTGAATGAATACTAAAACTATTTCCTCGCGTTACTCTAACAGACCAGATCTGACTTTGTTGTTTTGGTTCATCAGCCTTAGGACCTCATTAATTATATTTTTGTACATTTACAATCATGCACTTATACGAGTTCATCTGCATGTATTCATTGGCAAAAAAAAAAAAAAAACAATTCCACATTTCTAATAGTCAAATAAAGTCTACATTTTATGATGAAACACCAGTAGCAAAACTGCTGCCCTTCAAAAGAAAAAAAAAATGCATTAAAACCCCTCTTAATTGAAACAAAATAAATTAACTTTATTTCAATATATAAAAAATTACTTTTTCTTCTTCTTTTTTTTTTTTTAATAAAATAAAAATAAAACTACTTTGTTTTGGTGTAAAATGCACATCTATAGTAAGTATGCTGTCATTCAACAGAGAAAAAATGCATTAAAACCTTTCTTAATTTAAACATAAATATAAATATATAAATATATTTCATTAGCATTTATTTATTTAGATTATATTTTTAAATAAATAAAACCTGCATTGTTTTGCACACCTAAAGTAATCAACCTGTCATTAAAGACTTCCTAAATTTAATGTGTTAACACATTATGCACTGAATGCAAAGCTTACATGCAGGTCTAAATGGCTGATGCAGTCTTCACGAGGTAAAGTGCACATGAATCCATCTCACACCAGAGCGAGAAAATCACTCCAACCTGAACATGCCATAAGGTCACAAAGCCAAGAGCCGGTTAAAGGTCCTAGACATTGATGGTAAACACGCAAACCTTCTCAATGTCTGGATGAGTGGATAGAAAAAGAGACCTTTTGACAAGTGGGTTCAAACTGTCATGTTAAACTGCAGAAGAGGAAACATGCACACTTCAGATTCCCTCAAATGGACACAAAAAATGTCTGAATATCATTGCATTAGGTGCAAAATACACCATAATACCAGCAGACTTTATTTTCTGTCATTTGAAACAAAAGGATGTTCTTTTTTTGTCAAATGTTCTGCTTGTAAACCATGCATGTGCAATATTTTATTAATGCTGTTATCTAATGCAATGACATTCAGCGATTTGAAGTGTCTCAAATGCATTTGATTAGTGCATGAAAACATGAAAGGTGTCCATGCATATGAATGCGTCTCTACACCGTCTCATATCGCCGTCAAGGGCCTCTGACGGCTCTGGAAAGCTTTTTGTTTTCCAGCTGAGAGAGTTAAGCTGTAAAGGAATCCAGAGAGCGATATCAACATTCAGCTCATGTACAGTAGCTTCCCACAGTTTTATTCACAGGATTTGGCTATCGAAGCAGAATTTCCATGTTCCTCCTCCAGCCGTAGCCGTGCGTTATGAGGAGACCGTTATGAATAGACCGGCAGATTAAACAAATCTCTTTACGCATAACGCTAGATGCATTACCGTGAGGCCTGGCACTGAGCATTTATATTACCTCTCGAGCAAAAAAATGAACTAAATATTTGCAATTGTATGTGCATCTCTCCAGATTACGCTGTGGCAAACAATGAATGCGATTTAAACTCAATTAGCATGTTAAGCTAGAGAAAGGGCCGCCTCGCAAAATGGGCCAGTGCGTATGATCGCATTTCTAATTACTCATTAGCCTTGACGGTTTGGAACAGATGAATCACGGTATCATTATGCATGCTGAGCAGATTCGATGAAGGGAAATATCATGATGAAATCTTCTTCCTAGCATTTTTGGCACAAAATGAGCGTCGGATTATGGACACTTTATCCACTGCGAGTCCCACGTGAGAGACGATGTCCCTGAGTAACATAATCCTGTCACACAAAGAGTTTGAAAGCAAACAGCTGGCAGTCTTTCCAGAGAAATAAAGTTTTTTTTTTTTTTTTTTTATACATGTACTTACTGTTTTTAGTACAGTATATTTAATTATTTATAATGGGAATTGGATGAACAGAATGACTCCATGTTATTCTGAGTCTCCAATCCAAAACATTTGTGCAGTAAATCACAATGCTTTTAAATTAATCTGAGTGTTTTCTTAAACAGCTTTGACTGCAAGCGGTGATGCAAAACAAGAAAAGCTGTAATAATAATAATAATAATAAATATAAACCTCTTTTATTTCAGCTTGTTGCCAAGCCAACATTTCTCATTTTGACAGTTTGATTTATTAAAATGTAAGAAAAAGTATTTAAATAACTAATCTTAGCAGTATCATTCATGTCAATAAAATAAAATAATAAATTTTGAAATTTATTAACTTTGTAAATGTACTAAATTTATAAATATTTCTTATTTATTCATTATTGCACTTTTAATGTTAGAAACACTAAATATTTAATTGTAGTATAAGAAAACCTGGTTGTCGATTCATGCTGTATTTTACAGCATTTGCATTGAATATATTTAGATCTCATATAAATTAATAAAATTAAATAATACGTAAAATTAAATAAAAAAAAAAAAATATATATAAAAAATATATAAAAAAATAAATACAACATTTAAATTACTTAAAATAAGTATATTAAATAAACATTAAATGTAAATAAACTAAATAAAATAAACAAAAAAGAAAAAAAAATCCAATTTCATTCCAATTCTGCAGGCCTAACAGAAAAACATAGAGTAACTCTGAATATCTACTTCAAGCCAATACGTAATTGTTTCATCTCGAGAAAAACAAGAAAAAAAAGGAATAAGTGCTGATAAATGTTATTTTCACGAGGGCTTTCTTCTGACCCCCGTCAAACTTCACAAATTAAAACTCAGCCAGAAGCAGGCCATAGTTGACCTTCCCATTCCATTATCTCCACTGTCTCACAGAGGACAAGGAGGTGATAAGTTGTTTACTGTAAGGGTCCGGAGGGATAACAGGGTCCCGGCCTGAGGAAGCGCAGCCGGCGTGTCGTTACTGAGCTGAGTGCTTTTTCCCGGCACAGTCGCTGGATGTGAGATTTTATGCCTGGTGTGGCAGGGAGAGCCGAGCGACGACAGAGACTGTCATTTGGGTTCAGCTATTGAGTCGCTGCACATTCAAGGGCAAACTGAAGTTAGATAAGTGAAGTGAGAGTTCACCAAACACAGACATAAAGCATCGACCAACAGCCGCTGATAGCTCAGGACCCGAGTCAAGCAATTCTCCAAGATGACATCTTAGTCTTGGACAAAGAAATAAACAATCATTAAAAGGTGTTGACAATAAATGTATGTGTGTGAGTGTGTGTGAGTATATATATATATATATATATATATATATATATATATATATATATATATATATATATATATATATATATATATATATATATATATTCAAATTAAATTAAATTAAATTAAATTAAATTAATGCATTTAGCAGACGCTTTTATCCAAAGTGACTTACAGTGCATTCAGGCTATCAATTTTTACCTATCATGTGTTCCCGGGGAATCGAACCCTCAACCTTGTGCTTGATAAAGCAATGCACTACCACTTGAGCTACAGGAACACTATGCATATGCATATATGCACAATTATTTAATTATTCATGTTTGAATGATGGTATTATCACAGTAAAAGCCTATAGTGAAGAAAATTAGCCATCAGGAATGTCCACTTCTTCCATAGTGAGTTTACAGAGACGTCTAAAGGCATGTGTGTTGATCAATCAGAGGCATGCCGCACTGACCACTGGGAGGGAAGGACAGGTGTGGGCGTATTAGATCTTAATGGGACCCGGAGTCGCTCTGGGAATTGACTTCTTTGGCTCTTGGCAGAAGGGCTGACGTATCGCCGTCACTGCGGCTGATTATAGAAGCGCTCAGCAGAATGATGTGTGCTTGGCCTTTTCATGCTTCATTAACAAAATCAGGCAACCTGCCACATGCATGCCGCAGCTCATTAAGTCAGTGAGGGGAATAATGTTGAATGCAAAGTCTGGGAGAAACCACAGAGCCGGCCATTAATAACAGAGCAGAAGAATACGGTTCAGGACCGTCTGCAGCTATTTACATGCTTACTTATTGATGCAAACTCATACAAACCTCTAAGGAGAGGCTCTGCTGCTTTTCGCAGAGATCAAACTTACCATTTTTTTCTTGGCAGATGATTTAACATAAAAAAATAAAACAAAAACAATCCCTTAGCCACTCAGAATACCCTATCAACAAAACATGAAATCCTTAACAAACCTCCCAAATCTACACACAGATAAAAGATGGTTGAGTCTTTTACCCATAATATCTATGCTTACATCTAGATCCATACATCTATACTTATATACATAACTTTCATAGTTTTACATTTCCATGAACCACTTTGTAAACAACATAATTCACTGACATTTTAACTATATGTAAATGACCAAAATGACAATCGTCAAAGTAAGTCTGACATCTTTGATGTGGAGAGCTAAAAAACGCTCCTCGTTATCCTAATAGATGGATGTTAACGCCGGCTTTCATAAAGTTTACAGCGGTTCAAAGTGATAACCTCAACTGACGGCTCTCCAGGATAAAACCTCCATTAGCGGCTGGGAAGCGTCAGGTAAACTGAACATAACAGATCAATAAGCTGCTTGTGTATTAAAATAACCCTAAGATTGAATGTTCTGAGCCAAAGATGAAGCACCTGAGACGTCCAGCACAGAAAAGAGATCAGGACAGAACATTTGACTATTATATTGTCTGAACACGTCCAATCAATGATGTCAGTATAAATCAAAAGAATAAAAACAGCAGGATTTCAGTTTCTGTCTTTTATTATAAATTGGGTGGTTTTGCTTTGTGCTGTAATAAATGAAAGTAAATCAGAAGTAACAGCTAAAAGATAGTTAGAGAACAAATAACTGATACTGTTTAAGAAATGTTGTTGACAAAGTGTGCGAACAAACACGTAGCATTGAATTGTGAATAATTTTAGTTCCATTCACGTATGCTATGGTTTCTAAAGACGCCTTTCAAAACTGGATAACAATACATTTAATATCTACCTGCATTCAAATGCCAAAGAACGAACATTTAATGTGAATTATCTTCATATATACTTTGAATGAAATTCAATCTCAGAAAGTCACCATTCTCTTTTCTACAGGATTAATGAACTGTCATCATTTGAAATGGACTCCTCTTGCATTTATCTGCATTGCTTCAGGTGGAAACACTGCTGTTTTCATGAAACCAGATATCGAAAAGACATCAGTCATTGCTTAAGCACTATGTTTTGAAAATCTTATAACACCAGTGTTGGGTGTAATGCATCACTAAATAATTACTGTAATGGAATTACTTTTCCTTTGAAAGTAAGGGGTGACTTTTAATTTAATTAGGTACTTCTGATGTAATTGCATTAAATACTGTATCGACTATAGAACAATTCTTTATGAAACAATAGTGGATTTACCATGGTTGCTAACTAAGTTAGCAACTTTGTTGGTTGCAATGCAATTTCCCATTGCCAACCAACTTAGCTGCTAACAGGTTAGCAACCGTGGTTTTGGGAAACGCACCCCAGGTTAAGAATAATTAAAGTAATTTTATATTACTTATTAGAAAGAATTGAAAGACAAGTTTCATTTCTATCATAGTATTCTTCAACTGGTCGAGGTTAATATGGGATTTACAAAAGCAATTGGTAATGAGTAGTGCATGTTTTTAAAGAGAGTAAATAGTATGCTAATTTAAAGGTGTATTTAGTAGATAAGTAGTATAGAGTAATACAACACACAAAGTTTACTCTATTTTATTTTTTTGCAGCTTGTTTCCTCGAAAAATAAATAATGTCTTTCTGAAACATGAGCATATTTATAAGTGCAATAAATTACATATGGCAGGTGAGTATTTATAATAAGCTATTTTCAATATTTCACATTTCAGTCAATTTCTCTGCTATTTTCATTTATACAGAAAGATCACGTCTGAGTGAATGAGATAAGATTTAATATTCCTCTTTCATTTACAACATTTAGATGCACTGAGACATCTCATGTCGACATATTTTCATTTTCCAACAGCCTTCTGCAGGCCTCTGCTGCTAAATTACATGGATATAGAGCTTGAGGTTTTAAACTGGACAGGGTGTTTAAGAGAACAGAGAGTTTGATGAAGAACTGTTATGAACGAATGCCGAAGGATATCATGCAGTATTTCATAAACCACAGATATTCAACAATTGTGGCATGGGATACTTAATTGATACACTACATTGCACAATGCATCTTTGGAAAGCCACATTTAATACTGGGCTAGCATGGGTTGGTTAGCTGGTAGATGTTGTAACTATGCCATTCTGGGGACAAAAAGCATTTTCTTCACAGTCAGCCATTAAAATGAGAAAATGATTAAAAACATGGTATTTTAAAGCTATTTTCTTATGAATACACACACATAGAATGGAACTATTGTAAAACAATCTGACGGTGGTCTGCACATGTCAGCCAACCTTGGATCTCTCAATCATTTTTGCATAGTAAGGTATTCTGGAATATGATTGGCTAACAGGAACTTTCACATACAGTGTTTTACAGGCTTCCGTCTAGCATAATTTAACATAACACCTAACATAACTTAAAGCAGCAATCTGTGATATACCGAATTTTGCTTGAAAAACGATTCAAATATTTTAAATATCGGATTAAATTAATCTTGTATAAAAGAGGGGTACAGATATAATTTCTCAGCAGCAGTGGCACACAGAGATAGCATCAGCATTTGGGTTCCACACATGCAGCACTTTATTTTTCTGCAGGATGCTATAACTCATGACAAACTCATTGCTCTAATGTCTGCAAAGGGCCGCACTAATGGCTGCTGTATCTGTGTTTGTATTCTGGACAAGTCAAGAGTAAAATAAGAGAGCATTTAGACACTCACCACCGATTCCATGTTTGACAGGGTTTTGCAAGTAACTCAAAGTAATTTACCCTTTAAAAGTACGTTTGAAGGAGGAAATTGTGGTTTAATTGCTCAGAGTGGCATTAAGCTGGAGCTTGTGGCTTTATTTGGGCTTTGCAACAGCTGTGAGCGAGTTTGCTCACCCGTAGAGTCTCACTCATTCATATTTATGGGGCTGAACTTTGGCAGGTTCCCAGCTGTTAGCTTTCAATAGCTGAGATACTATAATTGATTCAAAAGATTTTATTTGAGATCAATAATAAATTGTAGTGGTCGACCGATATTGTTTTTTTTGACAGCCAATGCCGATATCTGGAAACCAGGGGCCGATATCCGATATAAAGATGATACAATTTTAAATACATTTTCATTAATATTTAAGAAATTTGAAATCATTTGACAATGGATAAAAAAAATATATATTTATATGCAAGTAAAATAAACATACTTTAGATGACAAAGTATTTTTCACAAATAAACAAATATTTAATAAAACACAATTAAAAAGGAATTAAACGCTGTAACCAACACAGCAGTCAGTATTCTGGGAAGTTTGTGTGCATTAGAAATCATGTTTTTCAAATAAAGTCGGGGTATCCCTCATTTTACATGAATATGAAAATGACATGAATATGACAGCGGGCAAATGCATATAGCGCAGCATAATTTGAAAGTTTAAGTTTAAAGCATTCAATTCACATGGACTGAACATAACACAGAGAACACGAGATCATGCAGGATAAAACGGCACACTTCATTCGTTTCGACTAAGTTTGCAAGGTTTGTGAAATTAAATGTTCATTAGTCATTCAAAGATTTGTTAAAATGAAATAAAAGCATATTTGCTTAATGCTGACGGCAAACGAGAAAGTATTATAATGTTTGTATATTACTAATAATATAAAAGCAATCGTTATAATACTTGTTGTATTCTATTTGTTCTATCTGATTATTAGAGCGACTCCTATCCACATTAGAAAAGAAACAATTAACGGCGATAGTGAAGAAGAGGGAGAATGTGAGCACTAGTAGAGCGTGTTTGATTATTCAAACTTCAGCTCGCTTGTTTGCAAGGCTGCATGCATAATGTAATGTGACATAAGAACATCACATCAGCGCAACAGTTTGTCATGCTAAATTTATTCTCGCTGAAGATTCTTGTTTTGTTCTTTTTTAATGCCAGAAGTTGTAATTACAATTTCTATCATCACAGTAATGAGTGTGAATTACCCACATTACAAAAAAAGTCTTATTATTTGTTTCTTGCCTGAATTAAACTTTATGATCATGTTGCAGCATTATTCTGTAAATAGCAGTCCAATCTAATCATGTTTACAAAGAGCCACAAGATCATTTTAATTTTGACTCAGAAATAATGCAGAAATGAAATTTCAAAGAAAAACTCCCCTGATATTTTGTCAAAAGCCTTGAAAATGTAGTTAACCTAGTACTGTCACTACTTTTAGTTGGTTAATAGAGCAGAACAGAGAAGCTCTGACAGCTGTAGTGAATAATCAGAGAGCGGCTCTCGAACATGGCATCAGTGATGCATAAGGATGCGTCCACCTCCAGATCCTGCTTGATTTGAAGTATCTATATGCGATACTTTGTTGATGACAGGCTGGTCCTGTGAGGAGCTCCCCCACTATGATTCACTGAGCATCAGGGCGCTGCGATGAGGATCATTATCGTTCATTTTCATCATCCTGTGACACAGCGGGTCATTTTCGGCGGGCCTCTTCAGAGCGGAGCATTAGTTAAACAAGCACAATGGCGGTGCTTCATCTGTACATCCCCCTCATTATCAGACGACTGGATGTGAATGTTATTTTAATTTCTGCATTGGTTAAGATTCCCTCTCCTTGCCAGCTGTGACCACCGACGGAGCTCGGTGATATTCAGAGCTTCTTGATGTCACACAGCCAGCAGGTTTTCACCACAAAGCCTAATTTAGACGATCCACGTGTCGTCTGGACCGCTTGGCCTCTTTTTGATTCATTAGCAGGCAGATAAAACTTTTAATGCTCTGCTTTTGGTCATATCTGGTTTTGAGGGGCACCGTTAACAAAAGAGCATCTATGCAGTCACAGTGAATAATGCATTAATTTTTTTTATCTCTGCAGAATTCCAATTAGACCTGCTTTTGAACTCCACTTGGATGAGGAACAAGAAAAATCTTTAAAATACTGTAATGGAATTAATTAACATGCTGTTTATGGCTCTTCATGACTCATTTGCCAATTCAGACATGGCATTTAATTTACCAGTGTTATGCACTTTTCAGAACTGAAATGAGAATTTTTTTAATTTCAGTCCAGTTTCCCAATTTGAATCAAATTTGAATAAAAAAGAATTATATATAAAAAAAAAAATCTAAAATTTAGATGCCTGCAAAAAGTGTCATTGACAAGAAATGTAAAATTTGTCAAGGCAAAATTTGAATGTAAGCTAGTCTTTTTTTAAGGTTTACATTGAGATAAGAAAGACATAATGACAGATAGAACAAAAGATGAAACAAACGATAGAAATAACAATACACGGAAAGAATGATAGACTGAAAGATAGAAAAACAGAAATATGGACAGAACAACAGACTGAATGAATGTTAGAATAAACAAAAACTAACAACTAACAATAGACAGATCACATAGTAAGAATTAATGACAGAATGGACAAATAGAACGATAGTCTGAAAAACAGCCAGATAGATAAGATAGAACGACTAATGGTTAGACAGTATGATTAAAAAAAGATTCAAGATAGACTCAAGCTTAGAAATCTCTGAAAAAATGATAAAGATACCAGTCACAACTTCAGTTTGGTTGCAATAAATGCCATTTAATTTCAAAGAGCCGGCCTAATAGTATTGTTTTTGTTTAGCATTGTTGTTTAGTAGGCTGTAAAGTTACAGCTTATTATTGCTAATGGATGCTTCTTTAAAACCACCACACAACAATTCCCATCCCACCGACATTGCCTGTTGCTTTTGGTCAAGCAATCGGTGCTACTGCAGCTCCCATGCCACATACCCAGTGATGAGCAGCCTATCATGAGCTTCCAAGGCCATAATTAGCCACTGAAGTGCCCCAAAAGCACCCCGGTCCATTAAAGGACCCATTTAAATACAACAGGATCATTACAACTCATCAGGTGCGAAAGATCACCTTCAAGCGATAGCTGTGGATGAAGAGCCTGGGGGCGGTATCATGTAATCGCGTCCTGAGACAGGCTATTAATTAACAAGTGCTCACTGAAGGGACCAGCCTGCACTTCCTCTCATTGTGTCTCCTTACTGGAGATCGATGCAACTCCCTGCCGATACGTCTCGCTGACGCCTTTTGTTTCTCATACCAAGTACGCAGCGTCTGGATTTTCTGCCAAACACGAGAGCGTGCGCAGGTGACATTGACAAGGAGCCGGGCGATGCATCCTTTTGTGCGAAGACTCTGGCGCACCGAACCAGAATCACACATCTTGCGTCTGTTAATATTTTATTTATTACTCTCACGCTGAGGGAAGACAACACTGATGTTTGTTTCTGCTGTATTTCTTTATTTATTCTCCCCCTGCGCGACCCGCTGAAGCTCAGTCCCAGCGCTCACAGCTGTGTTTCTGGGTGACAGCACTCTTGAGGGAGGCAGGAGCTCAATACTAATCAAACGTTCACTGTAAAATGAGTCTGTCGAATCTGGTGGCTTTCGTGAATTGACAGGTGAGTATCGGTGAGATAGTGTGTTTCTCCTCAACAGCTTTAGGCTTTGAGAGATCGAAGCAGACCATAAACTTCTGAATATTTCAATACTTCAGCAACCCCTGCTAAACAACTGCACCACAACAGTGTCCTGATAAAGTGATTAAATGTACGTCGCACTGTGTTTATCTGTCATATCTGAACTGGAAGACAAGACTGAGTTTTCACACAAAACAGCTACTTTAGCAAACAGTTTGCAAGTAAATGCTTTTAAATGGAAAACCCTAACAACCACCCAAAACACTAAAGCAACCATCTAGCAATGCCTAGATACTACCTAGCAACCATTTTACAATGTCATAGCAACCATATACCAAACAAATTGCAAGCTACCACTTTTAAGTATTCTAACAACCAACCAGAAAATCATAGGAACCAACCGAAAAACCAAAGCAACCACCAAGAAACCACTTTGCAATGTCCTAGCAGCCAAGCACCATGACTGTGAGTTTTGCATAGGCAAGCAACACAATTTCATCATACATTTCCTGAAAACAAAAGTATGCATTGCAATCTTGCTTCTAAGTGTAACAGTATCTTATTTTAATGACATTCAATGCACATACATTTACTAGAAATCAAGATGAAGACACTCATTGCAGGAGAATGCACAAGCAGTATGTCACACAGAAATGAATGTAAGTGAGCATGAAAACAGCGACGTCTCCCCTCATTTTATCACGTAAGCAGTTGGCGTTTTGCTTCCGTATCTAGATCCAAACAGAAAGCATGACTGCTGACTGTGAGCCCCATCTGCGTGACTTATCGATGGTCGTAATGGGCAGCACATCGACAGCGTGACGTTGTTTTGGACGGAGCACCGTAAAGCGGATGAGTGGAAGAGACGGTGATAAATGAGCACATCGTCACAGCGTCCCATGAATTATGAGAGGTGCATGAGGAGGCGCTGACACATCACGGCTGATTGACAGGAGGAAAAGGAAACACCGGCAAGATGCGACAGTGCATTTAGATGACCCGAAACGCCCCATCCAGACAAAAAGTGTGGGATGATTAATCAGATGAGTATACGGGAGATAGAAGAGGTTTGGAGAGGGAAGCAAGTGGGGATTTAGTGGGGCCACGGGTCAGAGATCCAATCCCCTCCGGAAGATGAAGTAATTACCAGATGGCCACTTTGATTTGTTCCACTTTTTTACAGCCACGTTATTCTTGATTGCATAATTCATTTGGAGGAGGGAGAAATGTCTGGAAAAATGTTTCTATACGCTTGACCCTAATTCCGCCTCTTAATTACACTCTGATATCAAGCGTCAGTGAAAGTCTGATCTATTTCCGCCTTCCATTTGAACGATGAATGTGTACTTCCTGCTTTTTATCTCTGACTTATGATTGTCAAATGATGATGTACACAGAAACAAAGCACCTCACTTTCGATTAGCAGATCTACAGATAACAAAAGGACATTGTTTACTGCGTAAAAGGAATATTTCACTAAAACAATTTAAATCGCTGAAAATGTACTCACCTTCATACCATCCAAAACATGGTGATAAATGTAGCATTCCATCACTTGCTCATCAATGGATCTTCTGTAGTGAATGGGTGCCAAACAGCTGATAAAACATCACAATAATCCATAAGGGTAACACTATTTCGATAGTCCGCTTTAGACATTCTACTAACAGTAAATATCTTTGCAACTACATGTCAACTAGCAGTTAGTAGAGTATTAATAGACTGTCTGATTAATATCTTCTAACACTTTCTTTGTCATCTCATACTAACCCTAAACCTACCCTAACAGTCTACTCTGAAAGTTAGAAGACATGTAGTTGCAAATTAATGAGATGACATAGATGAATTAGATGACATAGTTAGTAGAATGTCTAAAGTGGACTATCGAAATAAAGTGTAACCTCCATAAGTAATCCACACCTCTCCAGTCCATCAAATGGAAGCAAATCCATCTTCCAAACACGCAGTTTTTGGCTTCACAGGATATCAACTGATGGACTGGAGTTGAGTGGTGTGAATTACTTGTGGATTATTGTGATGTTTTTATCAGCAGTTTGGACTCTCATTCTGACGGCACCCATTCACTGCAGAGCATCCACTGGTGAGCAAGTGATGAAATACTATATTTCTCTAAATCTGAAATAAACTCATCTACATTATGGATGGCCTAAATGTGAGTAAATCTCAAATTTTAATTTCTGTGTGAAGTATTCCTTTACCATTCATTACCTGTATAAATCTTCCTTGGAATCCTTAAGATTATTACTTACATTTAGTTCCAATTCCTCTTCTCTCAGCTGCTCCGTTCCCTGATCCCCAGCATCCGTCCTCATCGTCACAGTCTCCGCTGTATCCGTCTCCACTTCCAGTCTCGATTTGATCCAGCGTGCCCAACTTTGGAATTGACTTGCCCTGCAACAGCTTGAACACATACAAGATACGTTTGAACCTCAGAAGTTCGTATTTCAGTTTTTATGTACATTTATTTTAATCAGGTTTTAAACCACATGAAAGTAGGGTTTGTATAGCATCTGATTTAATGTGTTTCTTTTGTTTTTCAGACCACAAACAACTAAACAGACTTGATTTATACACCAAAAAAAATAAAAAAAATAAAAAATAATAATAATAATATATAAAAAATAAAAATATATCAAACAAGCATGCATTTCCACATTGTATAAAGCTTTGCAAGAAAAACAAATTGCAAATAGAGCAATTTGTTTGTAGCATCAATTGCGGGTATATTTGGCATTCACACAATAACGACAGGAACAACTCCGTCCCTGTACCAGGAAATGATATCCTTCAATGACCCTCAAAACTAACTTTTGCAGAGCTAGGACAGGTTAGCATTGATTACAAACACTGAGTGCACTTGAGCAATATCCGCTCAGGGTGCAGGAACATTTAATTATCTCATTGAAATGCAAGACAGTCTCTCAGATATTGAAAGCGCTTTGTATTTATCAGGTAGAGAGCATTGGGCTGTTGCAATTGTCTGTGGTAATTAGCAGCTGTACTGGCTCAATATCTGCCGATTAAGTGGCTGAACTAATGGATTAGCAGAGGCATGATGGATGAGTGACTGTGACTCACACACTTAGAGGTCACCTCGAATCCACATGGAAAACTACAATCAAAAATGAAACTATTGGCGGATGGATGACTATGATTTACAATGGCATACTTCACATGCATGGATGAACCACTGCATTTGGCAACACGAGCAATGTATTCAACTTCATAATTCCAGTTTTTACAAAAATCGGCTTAAAAATAGACTGCTGAAAATAACTGCATTTTTAAACAAAATTTGCTTAAAAATGCAAAAGGCATGATATTTGGATGCTACTCACAATTGAGATCATGTTACAGAACTTTATTTTGATGAACTATAATCAGATTTCAAACCACATTAGAAAGTAGTTTGCATCAGGTTTGTAAAAAAAAATTATTTGACCGCCAAAAGTTATATTCCTTTTTACATGAACTTAAAAATGCTAAATAACCATATTTATGTCTGAAATAATAGCTGCATGTCATTCAAAAGTGATATTAATCACAATTTCCTCAGTTTACTTAATCAGACTGCCAAAAACGACAACATTTTTAGACAAAACTGAATTAAAGAAGCAAAAGGCATGACATCTGGATGGCACTTGTAATACAAGGTAACTACATGGGGTAGGGTTAGGTTTACGGGTGGGTTCAGGGTTAGTACCTAGCTATTACATAGTTATTTTAATTACTATAATAAGTACATAGTATGTACATAAGGAACAGGACTGTAAAATAAAGTGCTACCGCATACTGCAGATTATAAAAAAAAGTATGTATTAGTATACGGTTCTATTCCAATATATATATATATATATTTTATGTACCTCCATTCCACTTTAATAATATGGTTTCTTCACAACGACCTCGGTCTATTCCTTTAGTATAGTGTCCTTTTCTATAAAAAGTTTAGAATGTTTCTCCCGAGGCACACAGGCAGAAAAGAAATAATACAAAAAAAACAGCAGCATGCTTCAAATGCATAAATTACTTTCAGTAAGGCCTGTAGCAAATGTATGTTACCATTCTGTAATTTTCTTTCCGACCGTAACCAAAAAAGCCTGAAGCACCGAAGGCCTTTATCTCGCTGAGGTAAAAAGGTTCCGTCTCTTATCTTTAGAATGACCACGTTCTCCTCTAACGGTGAGGTGCATTGTTCCTCGAGGAATCCTCAATGTTCCTCCACGGTTTGACTGACTGCCCGAGGTTAGTCGGATACCTGTAGTGGACGAAACTTCACAACCCAGCTCCCAAGCAACTTTTCAAACACACAGCATGGCAGAAAAAGAGGAAAATGACCAGCCGTAGTAAAACAAACATCTTAATCTGAATGCATCTATTTAGCTCCTGGGAAAACGGCACCAATTCATTACTGCTTCTGACCAGAGGCATAGAAATCATCTGAAAAGTGAGCATAATGTAGCACTTATCAGCTTGGCTCATGAATATTAACTATGTGATCCAAGGTAACTGATTGAAAGACCATAGTTAAAAGCCACTACCATTAGCAGGATTGACACTTTCAGCTTGAAAACCTCTAAAATCTAATTTTTCATTAGGGTTCACTGCAGAGCATGACTCTGTCTAATGCGGTAGGTATGACAGGCATGCTGGTCATTGAGTTTATTTAAACACAGTAATCATCTGTTACCATCTCCATAAATATGAGGAATGAAACAAATTCTCATGTTTATTAGTAACCTAAACATTGCTGTCACTGACGTTCATGCTTTGAAAATCTTCCATTCCATTCGACTTCACGATGACTTTTTGAGTTTCTGAAGAACTTGTTAAAACGACTAGGAATGATTTGAAGACCTGAAAGTGAAAATTACATCTCAAGAGAAGCACCGCTTAAAGACTGTCATCTTGTGTGAAGATAATGTGAATCCCATTTTTAATTTCAAAATGTGTGAAATTTTTTACTGCAAGACCTTTTTACAATCAAATCAGATTCACGTAAATAAAATTGTCACTGAAAGTGAAACGGTTTGCAAAAACTGTTTTATGCACAGGAGAACAGTAAGTTTGATATCCTTGTCAAACAGCAATGATTCAGTCTGACTAATCTATCAGTTAATGCATAAATTTACACGACCCTCAAATAATATAAATGAACGGCAATTACATAAACACGCAGGACATTGATTTTAAACTCTTTCTCTAAAAAGGAAAGCTGATGGAGAATATTATTATTTAATATTTAATATTAATATTATTATCTTTATTTGAGCTAAAGCACACAAGAAGAATACAGAGAGAGTGAAGGACAGTTGAGACACTGAATTGAGATTCAAACAAAAGTAAAAGTAATGCCCCTTTCTTTTCTCAAGAAGAACTCTTAACAACTCAAAAATCCAATTCGGCTCTTCTTAGCTCTTGAGACAGGGCTCAAATTTATTTTCAGGTTTGACGCCTGACTCAGATCTTTATAAAAACAGAACTGCACATCATGAAATGCTCAGAAGGGCTCTATAATTCAGTATTTTTGTATAGCCTATTGTGTAGTATTGAGCGGTGCACTAATGCAAGCACTGCACAACCATACGCCTGCCTTACAATAAAGTACTGTGGTAGTACCATGGTACAGTGATGGGATCACATGGTATTGCTATGATACTTCTGAGACACTGAAATGAATGTACCATGGCATTTGCATGGAGCTACTTGTAAAAAACATGGTAGTAAATGTCCAGAAAACTAAACCATGTTTCTATTTGTTAGAGTCGTTTGGGATGAATAAATAAAAACTTGGTAACACTTAAGTTTAGGGACCAATTCTTACTATTAACTAGTTTCTTATTAACATGAACCTTACTAGCATTTTGGCTTTTATTAGTACTTATAAAGCACATATTAATGAATGATTCTGCATGATCATGTTTTAAATTCCTTATCTCTTCTTAACAACTACCTTACTAACTATTCATTAGCAGCAAATTAAGAGTTTATTGACTTAAAAGTTACAGTTAATAGTTAGATAACAGTGAGAATTGAGATTTTAAATATCAGATACATTTATTTATTATTAGAATTAAAATAAATTAAGTAAAATAATAATTCAATATTATTAAAATTAATAATACATATAAAAATAACATAATATTCTAAATTATAAATCAAACTTTGTGTGCCAAGTAAACATCAACAAATGTCAATTTCAAAAAATATTTTCCTAATATAAAAATTGTAAAAACAAATAAGCTATTAACTGTGATGCTAGCTTCTTTTCTTCAGCAGGCATTAGATCTACATCTAGTTTGATTGAAAAAAGCTATTTGTATCTTCAATTGAAGATAAAGATGGTGGATGGTGCTGAATTAACAATCTTTTCAGATATAAATAGTAAGGACAACAACTATTTAAAAAAGCAGCATCACTTTAAGTACTACCCAATAATATCCTGAAAAATAGAGTGACATTTTACTTAATAAACCTTATAGGCCCTCTAGTATTACTGGGCTTGTAAACAAGTTAAGGTCTAGATATTTCTGCCTTGGCCTTGACCATGTGCCCTAACATACATTTTGTAGGCCTTCGTTTGACATTTACTGTCACTAAAGCTGCTATTAGAGGGTGAAGCACAGGATGCTCTTTGTAGCCTTAATAACAGACTGAAAATGACGACAGCCCACCATTGAGTGTAAGTCATGAAGGGCACGGTGGCGAATAATCCCTCAAATTTGCAACTGTTTCCACAACCTGCTAATATTACCATGAGTATGTTTCACTGACAAACGTGCATTAATGCCTTGGTTTGAAATGTTTAACAATTTTCATTACGTTTTGTGTACAGATCATCCTCGTTGACACAGATTTGCAAAATGACTAAAATGCTGTATTATAGCCATTAGCTGGAGATACTTAGTAAAGAAACTTGCACATGCCTATGGACTGAACACGAAATATGCAATGCATATTACGTCACAGTTTACACAAATGTGTTTTATAGCTTTATTGTTTACATATAGATAATAATAATGCCATTGCTTTCAAAAAATTTCACTTTTAAATCAATTTTCAAAACTTTGCATTTTCAGGCCCCTAAACCTTTGTTGTTGTGTAAAATGAATGGCAAAAATGAATAAAAACAGAGTTGTGTAAATGCCCCCATACACCCATATCACTTAAAAATCACGTCAGATCCCTTTAATACCTTATAGATTGTTCCCAGAGAGTAAATTGAGACTTTTTGCAAGTCTTCTGCATCTCAGATTGATTTCTCAGAGAAAAAGACACCAGATATCTCAGAAAGGATCTCAACATTGTCTCAACTAACAACGTCTGCAACCAAAAGTCAGAGATCTAAATACTTTTGTAACCAAACAATCTGACCTGCCATTTTTCTATTATTTTTTTTTTTTTCGAGAAATATCTGAGACAAAAAGAAAAGCATAACTGAACTGAAATCAACTTTTTTAAGGCGTTAAACCAAATGAAGGCAATTTGTCTAGAAGCACTGACAGGTTGCTCTTTTCATGTTCTGCAAACCATCTTATAACAGGATAGTCAGTTTCTTCTTCAGTCAAACTGAACTTTCATTGCTAAATATTTATTTGGCATCCAAAATTTGATTTAAATTCCACACAATGGCTTTATTTATCAGTCTTTATTCTTCATGAGAACAGACTAAAACTAAACACAGCTGCACTAATAAATGTTTGGCAAACCAGCTATGGGAGATTGCATAAATGTTTGTCTTATTTCAGTGCAATAAATTAGAAGAGCATTATGAAAAACTTTTGTCTTGGGTGGCTGTATATCAGCATGAACATCTCAACCAGACTTTGCGTTTAATAAGTAAGAGCACAGATCGGATGAGATGATATATAATTGTTTTTGCAATCCAACAACACGAGAGCACCTTTTGACCCAGCGCGTGTCAATCAAAGACCTAATCTCCACCCGTTTCCCCGAGGCACGAAACAAAGCGGCTTTTATTTGACAGAGGTTGATTGCGGCGAGCAGCTTTGGGAAAGCGCTGGAGTCTGACGTGGCTGATGGCTGATTTATGGTACAGTCTGACAAGCCTATTAGCCCTGCGTCTGTAAATGAAAGAACTTCGTCAGAGCCTTGATTATAATGCTGGCCACAGGTACATTGATTTGTTCTACAGGGTGAAGAGAGTTCAGAATGATCCGAACACCATACAAACTACAGCTCAGCTGCTGCATTTGATTCAAATACAGATATTGAATAATATATATGACTACAATATTGGAAAATATTGACTATAAGTGAAATACAATACTGTCAAAAAAAGCTCCTTAACATGAAAGGTCTGTTCAGATGAACTCTTTAATTTGACACCAATTAACTTAGTCAATGGACTTTAGTTGTCATTATCTCGTCATTGTTAATAAGTCCGAATGACATATCTTAAAACATATTTGAATAATATTTTGCGAACATTAATTAATTTCAAATACTGTTGTCTATTTTTATTACATTTAGCATACTTTTTTATTATTAATATTTTACATAGAAAAAATTAAAATACAAAAATTAGCATACTTCATATATGTTATTTTGCATGGCTTTCAGGAATAGTTTATTCTTATTGGTTAATTACAGCATTCAGCATTCAACTTTATAATCAAAATAGCATTTCATTACATTTCATGACCATGCATTCGTTTATATATATATATATATATATATATATATATATATATATATATATATATATATATATATATATATATATATATATGAAAGCCATACTCAGAATTTGTGCTCTGCATTTAACCCATCCGAAATGCACACACACAGAGCAGTGAACACACACACACACACTGTGAGCACACGCCCGGAGCAGTGGGCAGCCATTTATGCTGCGGCGCCCGGGGAGCAGTTGGGGGTTCGATGCCTTGCTCAAGGGCACCTAAGTCGTGGTATTGAAGGTGGAGAGAGAACTGTACATGCACTCCCCCCACCCACAATTCCGTCCGGCCCGAGACTAGAACTCACAACCCTTCGATTGGGAGTCCAACCCTCTAACCATTAGGCCACGACTTCCCCCTCCACGACTTCCCCCTAAAATATATATATTTTATATATATATATACATATATATATATATATATATATATATATATATATATATATATATATATATATATATATATATATATATATATATATATATATATATATATATACATACATACATATATATATATATATATATATATATATATATATATATATATATATATATATGTATATATATATATATATATACATATATATATATATATATATATATATATATATATATATATACATACTGCAGCTGAATAATATGAGAATAATGTACATTTGACTGTAAATTATGTACTTATGTGATTAAATTTAGTTGAAAAATATCATTTTACATTGACTATCTTTAATATATATTATATTTACATATATATTTACATATTTACTATACAGAGCACAGTCCTGCTCATATTCAGAAGTGCTGTTGGCTGATTTGTGACGTCATGATCATTTTACTTATTAACTTGGAACTGAGTGAGAAACACTGAGTATTGGCACAATACTAGAGCAAATCTTTACTCTACAGACAATTCGTTTTTTTTTTTTTTTTTTTCAAATCCAGTCTTTTTGACTGACTGTCCACACGGAGTTATCCAATCAGACTGTGTGTTCTCATTTGATGCTTGATGTAGTAATGATGCACACTCATGCACATTGCCAAGTGACTTTTCCTCTATGAAATTGAGAAAGCTGACAGAAAGCTGACAGAAAGCTGGACATTTGTTGTCTTCTTATGTGCTTTACGGCTTTACGGTGTTGTGCAGAAGGGTGCTTACATGATCAAACAGAAACAAGTCTCCAGGAACTAGATCTCAAACCATCATCATGGTTCTTAGTCAAAAGAGGTTTAGCTTGAATTAGGCTTTGTTCACATTGCACACAATTCTGACACAATTTCTAGAACACCACAAGAACTTCACAACTTGAATGGCATTTAAAAACAGAAGGAAAGAACTTTTACAAAAGAAAAAAAAATGTTAACAGTTAAAAAGTCTGTGTTCAGACTATGACAAAAAAAGAAAAGAAAAACAAAATAAAAATAATTGATTCACAGATCAAAACATAAAACAATAAAAAAATAAAATAAAATAAAATAAAATAAAAATCATCCACCCAAATAAATGAATCATCCAACCCATCTGTTTGAATGAATTGGGCACTCATCCAACTTTTACAAAATATGAATCAATAAATCCCAAAACCCCTCCAATCCATTTGAATGACTTGATTAAATAACCATCCAATCCATTTCAATGAATCATCTTAATAATCGTTTAGCTATCCAAATTAATATATATATCTATAAATCACACAAAACATCCAATCCATTTGAATCCATTTGAACTTTCCAAATAAACAAATAAATGAATCACACAACCATCCAATGCCTGAATTAACTAAACAATCATGCAACTACACAAATAAATGAATCAAAGAACCATCCAATCCATCTGAATGAATCAACTGAACAATCATCCAGCTATCTAAATGAAGAAATATATGAATCATAAAACATCCAATGCATTTGAAAGAATGAACTATACAGTAATTATTCTCATCCAGTCCATTGAATGAATGGATTAAACAACTATCCAACCTTCCAAATGAATGAATCATTGAATCAAACAACCATCCAATAATTTGACTGAAGGAATTTAAAAAAACGTTTACACTACCCAAATGAATGAATCTATGAATCAAAATACCAAACAATCAATGAAACAATCAACTGAACAAATATCCAACTATCTAAATGAATTAATCAATAATTTTAATAAAATAATCAAACAACCATCCAATCAATTGACTGAATGAACTGAACAATTATCCAAATATGCAAATAAATTAACCAATGAATCAAACAATCATCCAATCCATTCGATTGAATGAATTGAACATTCATCCGTCCTCTCAAAATAACCAATCAATGAATCAACCAACCAACCAACAATCCACACAACCAGCAAACAACCCAATAAAATCAATGGATCAATGAAAGAATAAATCAGTATTCTATATCTAAGGTGTAAAAAAAAAATATCACTAGGCTTTTATTACCACTATCTAATTAAATTTACCACACTGCAAATCAACTCCAGTAAACTCTACTCTATACTCTTGCCAGTGGCTTTCTGTAGGACAGTTCTCCATAACCTCTAAAGCCAATATAGAGATGACATTCAGATTGCTTCATTTATTCTCAAAAGAGCTTGAATTTCGTCGCCCGGCACCTCATCAGGTCGGCCAATGGGATTTTACTGCACCTGAAGCCAGAGCTGACGGCAATCTGGCAGTACGGCTGGGGAAGAGGAAAAAGAGAAGCAGCATAAAGAGTTTTGTGACAAATATTTTAAAAAGTGTCCTTTAAAGGCCAGAAATGATGGGACATTTGAGAATGCTATCTTCTGCAGGCACTGGCCGCTCGGAGCTGCAATGAAGTAATCTAAATGCATTCCTCTTGTGATGCGCTACACTTTGAGCAGGCCTTTCACAGGGCTTATAGAAATGCCGGCTGTGTCAAAATGATCAATAACCCCATTAGCTAAGCCAAAGAGCTCTCTGAAGAGGACGTGCACCTCGCCGTGTGCACATATGACGATTCCGGTAGGACATGGGCTGAGACGGTTCCAATGCAACCGGCCAATTAAAACTCCCACCGCAGTTGCATGGGATTCCCTCGAGGAGGTTGAATAAATGGACAAAACATGGATCACTCTATCTTATTGTCAAGGTCTTACCTTTTACAAGACGTCTTACGAAGAGTTTGAAGAGTTCATCTATTGATGCATCAACAAACCTTGCAATATAGGTTGCATGCCGCTATCAGCAACTAGATGTTTGCTTGCATATAAATAAGATTAACAAAATTAGCAATCCTACACTTTTCATTGTTTTAAAGCAGATTGATTACATTTGTGAAATATATAAAGTGTTAGTAACACTATTGTAACTTCATATTTACTTGAACAAAACAATTAATAGGGTTCCCATATTTTCTGACCAGCAAATTTTCATGAGTAGGATTTTTATTCATGATTAGAACGTTTACTATACTTCAATAACATTGGCCATTATCTAGATGTTTTTTTTTTTTTTTTTTTCATGATTGTCCAGGCCTGTAAAGCACACTTTTATAATTAAAATATTAATAATAAAATGTATAATATAAATATTTAATACTATATTGGAAATATACACTACTGTTAAAAAATGTGGAGTTGGTAAGTGCTTATTTATTTTTATTTTTTCTCTCTCTCTGCATTTATTTGATCAAAAATAGTCAGTGAACTCAGGAATAGTATTACAATTTACATTATTTTCTATTTGAAGATATTGTAAAATGTAATTTATTCCTGTGATCAAAGCTGTATTTTCAGCATCATTGCTCCAGTCTTCAGTGGCACATAATCACATGTTCGTCCATGCATGTTAGAATAATATAAAAATAACCATAGCATAGTAAATCATAGCATTTGAGTCATGATTTGTGCATTATCACATCTCCATGAGCTTTCATGCACCCATGATGCATTAAACCAGGTCTCCAATCACAGATAAGCGTGAGACAGAGGTGCCCTTTACATAAGCGCTAATGCAAGCACACAGGGCCTTTCTGGTGTGTAAAACACAGTCACATATCTCCTAAATCACTCAGGGTCTCGGGAGGCGCTATCGGTCATGTCCAGCTCCATCTTCGACAGCAAACTACAGCTGGAGAGACACTTTAAAACCACATCGCTGCCCCTCTATTTTCTGCATATCTCATGAGATCTGGCTGATTTCTCTCGTGTAATTAACAACGTGGAAGCCTGGGACTCCTGGCTGCTTATCTAGTGGCTCTTTGGGGCAAATGCAGGCCGAACAGGACACCTCCAGGATTAGGCTGATTTGTAAAGGAAGTAGATTCACCTCCAGGGAAGCCAGGCGTGACCTCGCAACACAGCGTAAATGCAAATATAGGCCACCGGCGTTTCAGGTAGCAGGGCTGACAGTGCATGAAAGTGATGGCCGCTCCAGGACGTGAGGGATCAAGGACTTTTTCTGGGGTGTGTTTTTTTTTTTTTTTTTGGGCGGTGTATGAATTAAACAGCTGTGGAAGGAGGAATGAGGAATCCAGAAACAAATGAATAGATTCTGCACATGTGGGACTGAAAATTATGAGTACTTTCACAGATATATAGAGTTTACAAAGTGTATTTTTGTAGAATCTTTGCAATAAAAATTATCGGTGGGTATCCTTAAAATGAAAAGAAAATTGATTTCATTGTTACAAACAATTTCAAAATTAAATAATGTTTAGAACATTATAAAATCTAGTAGTTACAAAAGTCATGAATTCAATATTTTTTGTTATTTATTTATTTATTTATTTATTTTATTATTATTCCGTGGTGGAAATTGTTTCTATAGTATGATTAATAATAATAATGATAATAATAATAATAATAATAATAATAATAATAATAATAATTAGTGAACTTTTTTATTAAAATAATGCAATTTCATGGGAAATATACATAATATTGTTAACATGCATTTGATTAAATCTTGTGGTCTTATGTTTGACACTACTGACATCATCAATCTACTTAAAATGAGTTAGAAATACACAAAAATGGCAAGTTCAGCATCAAGGTACAAAAAATACATAAATAAAAGTGAGGGGGAAAGCTTTTACTGGATATGAGCCCCAATTGATAAAAAAAAAATCAGATTAATGTCACAGTCGGTAAGCTTTCCCTGCTCCTGTAAATGTGTCATTAAACATTTATGATTTGTGAAAAATGGCCCCACTAAATCTAAATGGCAACCGAGGAGGTAAACACCATAAAAGCGTCCTGGTACACAAATAAATAGCTGAGACATTTTCAGATGCGCAGATGTCTTTAAAGCAGCTTTGCTAACAAGACGAATGCAGTCATATTTGGAAATACCTCGCAGGAATGGTAAATGTTCTCTAAATGTGATGGCTGTGTGTTATGTTGAGCCTGATTTGTTTAGACTGAAACCATATTTGATGAAGCGACTGTCCTCAGGTGCTTTTGACTGCATAAAAGTTCATTAACAAACCGTTTACTGCAGTCGGACTAAATGACGCGTGAATCAACGTGTCTTATCAAAGTCATGCAGACACAGGATTAAAGCGGATGACGTAAAACCAGACGCAAAGCTTGGCGTGTTTGTTTATTAGAAGAGTATGAATGGGTGTAAATCATGTTAATGCTGAACTAGAAGCATAAAAATGTGAGACAATCACAGCCAATAGCAGCAAGGAAATGTTCTCGAGTGGAGAGGTTTTAGACCAATGAGGTCTCACGGTGGGCGGGGCTAATTAAGAAACTTTAAGGAACTATTTAAGGAACTTTATGAACATCAATTTCACATCCTGCCTGTCACATCCAATCCAATCATCAAATCTCCAAATGTCAAGCCTTTTGTGCACAACAGACTCACTGCACCTTAAATTAGTCGAAAATAACAAGAAAACACCATCATTAAAAGTATTAAAGTCAATTTTTGCTCTATAATCCAAGTCTTCTGAAGTCACATGATGTCTTTTTGTGAGGAACATGCCGATAATTTTAGCATTTGTTCGCTTGCACGATCTTCCAGTCTAGCGATGTTTGATTCCAGACTGAATCAATATCGAGTCAAAATAGGGCCATATATATCTGCAAAACAAAACAATGTTTTGCAAACAAAAAATATGTTTTGCAAAAAATATATATGTTTTGCAAAAAAAAAAAAAAATATGTTTTGCAAATAAAAATAGAGTATTGAGAAAAAAAATTGCTTTTTTGCAAGTAAAAAAAAATAACTGCAAAAGAAAGGTCTACCACTGAGAGAAAACATAAAGTTTAGCAAAGTAAAACTTCAGCCGCATTAACTTTGCAACACATTTCCCTTTGCGCTGCTCCTTTAAATCCGCGTTTCAGTCATCCGTGCCTTTGCAGTGCAAGCTTTCCTTTGCGCTTCATTTTTTCTTTGCGCCTCGCTTTGTGTCCCTGATTTGACGTGGGGGAGGGGTCAAGAGGTTGAGGTGTGTACAAGGGACGAAGGCGCGTCCTTCTCGTTACGTCATCAGCGCGAGCCCCAGAGCCCTGACCGAGTGGATCGATCGAAATGGCGGAGCAGAGACATGCGGGTGATGGATCACAGGTATGTATTATTGATCGCTTTCTTCAAGTTCACTAGATAGACCGATAACTATATGTAACTATCTGTATCAACGCGTTTGCTCAAGTTAAGTAAGTTAGAGATCAATTAATGCGGTTAGTGTCAATTAGCTAATCGCCGAGTGTGTCGGCGGCTGTACATTTCTCTCAATATGCACACCTTTCACGTTGTTTTATAATTAATGATTTATAATAATCATTCTCCACGCCCTAGTTGTATTATGGACTATAAACGATGCCAAAGGTGTCTCTCAAAATATACTCTAAATAAAACCAATAATACAAAACAAATGTGCAAAAATAATTTGAAATAAACCTCTTTCTGATTCCGAACAAGTTTATTTATATACAGTAGGTCACATCCCAATAGACTATGTTTAAAAGCTGTGATGTTTATGATACATTGTTAATGCACTTATTCTAGATCAGTTGTGTGAAACTCAATTCCTGGAGGGCCACAGCTCTGCACAGTTTAGCCCAAACCAGCTCCAACCCACACCTGTTTGGAGGTTTCTAGTAATCCTGAAGATCTTGATTAGCTGAATCAGATATGTTTGATTAGGGTTTGAGCTAAACTGTGCAGAGCTGTGGCCCTCCGGGAACTGAGTTTCACACAACTGATCCAGATAATCCTATGTGATGTTGTCATGACATATTTAACAGAGAGAATATTCAGATGTCTGTACAGCTGCACAGAATTTAATAGGTCTTCTGACCCAAAGCCTTGGTCAGATTCAGTCAGCTCAGGGTCAGCAGCAGCAGCCACAACAACGACAGCAGCCTCCTGCTATTTCTCAGCCTCGAATAGAGCAGGATATGGCCAGGTTGCCGCATCCACATCTAATTATCTTAACAAATCTCTTTTGAATGTTTAATATTATAATTAACATTGTTTTATTATTTGTAGATCTTTTCCTGGGATGTTTAAAAAAGCAAAGAAGAAAACTCCAAATCAACAAATACATGTGAAAGCCACACCTTGGAAACCATTTGCTGTTTCCATATATTTAATGAGCAGCAACACTGACACCTCACCCACACCTTCTGAAGAGCTTGAACTACTCCAGGCCGGACTAGGAAAACGGGTGATTACAATTTCATCCAATGTGAACCATTCGGATGTAAGTTCATTTTATAGTACAATCTAATTTGTTAGTTTGTGCCACCTGATTTTAGAGCAGGATTATTTCTATATCAACCTGCGAATAATTGCTACTTCAAAGTAATATTCCACTTTCAAAGCATGCTGAGATGAATGAACATAATTTGCTTAAATATAGTAAAATGTGAATAAGTATGAATAAAAATTACAAACAAATGCACGTAAAATTTTCAATGTGATAAAGATTTAGTTTTTACTGTGTATGGTTGTTTGAGAACCCTTGTTCTGTTTCATGTTTATTTGAGTTATGCAAGCTCCTTGAAGCTGAATTTCCAAAGATGAAGTCCCTTACTGGAGGGTGGTTACTTTATAAGGCACCAGGTATGCTGTACTGTCAACCAGAACAGACACAAACATGAATATCTGAGTAGAGTTATTAATTGAACGTTTCTCCTGGCATTCTAACCTTAAATCCCATGCTACATCCTTTTTTAATAGTAGTACACAGGGAAGTGTTAATAGAATATGGGAAGCACTGTTTTTTTTTCTTTTTAGCTACAGTATAATCCCAATTATATAGTAAAGACCTTTTATTTTTGAATTTGTTAATGTGTTTTTAAATTGTCAGGTGGGAATGGAAGAAGAAAGCTTACTGTTGTTCCTCCAGACTCAGAGGGTTATACAGGCAGCCTTCTCAAAATGGCTACCACTGCTGGAAAAACAGCACTGTATATGGTCCCTCTTCAAGATGAGTTATGTCTTGATCCACTGCCATTCTCAGCAGAAGAGTTTGCGAAGATGCCAAAGGTTGAGTGTCGTACTTGTAAAACCACAATGCCACTACCAGTTTTGTACTTGCATGTTAAATCTTGTGGTGGCTGCACACAGTCCGCTAATGATGAGGTATGTTGTTTACACGATTACATTTTTTTAGTAGAATTTATTATAACATTTTTCAGTTAAGTTTTCTTTTAGTTAGAATATATATCTCATTTTGTAATTTCAGACTACTGAAGATGATGATGAGGATGTAAAAGTAGTTGGTGAGATTACCAGAGCAGTTACCCCTACAGCCCCAGCTTCTATACACACACCCACCACTTCAATACAAACTTGTTCTCCTACACCCACCACAAGTTTTGAGGTGAGCTAAATGAAAATGCTGTGTTTTTAATATATTCAAAATACATTTGCTTTTAATTTGCTTATAAGTGCATAAGGACTGTTGCAGTTAGTAAAATTAATTAGATGCCATGTTAAGATTTTATTACTAATGGTAATGTTAATTTCTTTGTAGTGCCTTATTGTCAAGTACTTTTGATTAATTGATTGTAATTATACTGTCTCTCATTGGTACATAAAGACCTTTTTTTTTGCAAGAGGTAAATAACACTGGCTGAGAAGAATGCCCTATTTTTATAGTTTTAAAACACTACACACGTTAGAAGTCCATACAATTTACTGAACATTTAGAACTGAATAAGAATGTTTTTTGTAAAGTTAAAAAAACTGAAACAGCCAGTGCTTGTTTAGATCTTGCAAAATACTTGGTGACCAAAGTATTTAAAGTGACCAATTAAACAAAATACTTGATTGGAGTTTGGAAATAACCAATTGTTTTAATTGGGATTTTATTGTATAATACTTAATCAGTTGTCCTTTTGCCATTGTAGGATGAGGGACAGTGTCCCATTTGTTTAGACACATTTTCACAGACAGAGTTGCCCATGCATGCAAGTGTATGTGGAGATAGGTAATTTTTAATGATTTGAAAAGTTATTTCATTTACAGACATTTAATAAGGTTATGTATTAAAAACATGTTTTAAGTATTATAACATTTACAACATGTTATAACACTTATAAGAAGTCAATCTAACCATTGGGTATATACTCAGTACATTACAGACACTGGATTATGAGAGCAGTCCTCCGTGTGGCACACCTGTACAGCAAAACCAAGGCCCAGACATGAAATGGTACAGTCTATTTATTGCATTTGAACAACCCTGAGACATCAGAATTCTTTACTAATCTTTTTTTCCTGTTTTTATAGTCCAGATGATGTATTGCTTTTGTTGGCAAGTAGGGTAGATGACAGCAAGGATTTCAAGATCTGTGTTTCTCGAACTGACTTCTATCAAAGAGCTATGGTGCAGTGGCAAAGACAAAAGAGAGGAACCCCGGGCAATACTTTGCGTGTAACATTTTTGGGGGAAGCAGGTGTTGACACAGGTGCCATTCGTAAGGAATTTCTTTCAGGCAAGTCAGGTTCACAATCGCCTTATTAGGTTTTTATATTCATCGTAACAATTTAAAGTTTAGAAAAACAATAAACAGTTACCACGAGTCATTATGAGATTTGGTATGTTTTAATGTGCTTATAATTGTACAATGTAGTAAATTACATTCTTTTTTTAACATGTACATTTGTTTGTAGATTTGATTGGTGAGATTGAGAAACACCTCTTTGAGCACAGAGGACACCAGAGAGGGAAGAGCCCCATCTACTCCCTAAGTAATATGGAGAAGGGATTTTTTAGGTTAGTAATATTGTACATTGTAGTAACATGTCAGTTGTCATTTTTGCATACAACTAAATATTACTTTGTATTCTTTCTTTCAGGACTGCTGGAGAAGTGTTTTCTGTTAGTCTCGCTCAGGGTGGGCCTGCCCCCCGTTTCTTGAGGCCGTGGTGCTTTGATTATCTCTCATCTGGAGACTTGGATGAATCAACTCTAACTATAGATGATGTGGATGATGCTGAACTTTATCATTTGATTAAAAAGGTAGTAATTTTTTTCCAAATAAAATCTGATTTCATAAAACCTTTATTTCTACGCAAGCACCATTTGCCACAGTTTACGTTTTTATGTGTTTTCAGGTGGAGGAAGAAGAAACCGATCTCTCTGCATGGAATGATCAAATAATTAACTGTGGTTTTACTGGGGCCGTTAAACCTGAGAACAAAGAGGCCATAATAAGGTCAGAAAAAGTCATATAACTTCTTTACATTTGAAACCTTGCAAACGGTTTTAATTTTGCTGCCTTATACTGATTAGCCACAACACTGTCTATATTATGCAAGAATTTTCTGGTTCTTTTTCCAGATCAATTGTGCTTCATGCAACTCTACGTTTGGTCCCTTTGTTGAAGCAAATCCGAAAAGGTCTTGAAGTCTACAATTTTGTAGACATTCTGGAAAACCATTCAGGACTTTGCCACCAGTTCTTTGTCCCTGATGTGGTGGATGATGATGATAAGGTATCAATAACTGGAAAAGAAAATATGCCTATATATTGTATTACATAAATTTTATTATAGTAATAAAGTAGCTTTGGATAAAAGCCAAATGCATATATGTGTAAATGTACCTGAAAATGGATGGGGTTTTTTTTTCACAGGCTGATGCAGACTTCATCATGCAGAACATTCTTCCGAAAATGTCGGAGAAGGGATCAGTACGAGAGACTTATGAAACAGCTATAATCAACTTTCTGCAAGACTTTCTCCAAGAAATTGAAAGCTGTGGTATGTATGAACTGACAGAGTTGATTTAGTATACATAGTTTAAAAAAACTGCAGATTACACAAATTAATGTCAAAATGTAATTGATTGAATTCAGACAATACCAACCCTAGAGATAACAAGTTGTTTTGCTTGTAGAGGATAACCCTGACGGAGACATCCTGCCCTTAACTGTCCCCGGTGTTATGCAATGGCTCACTGGCCAGGGACACAAACCTCTTCTAATGTCAGAACTTAAAGAATTCAAAATTTCTCTTCATTTTGACCATGAGTGTATGCAGAGGATGCCAGAACATAAAATATGCTTCCCAGTTGTAAGTGCCTGTGCCAGAAAAATTACATTTCCCACAGTACACATGGGTGACTACAGTTCTTTTAAGTCAGTCATGTTGCAAGCCATTCAATTTGACAACGGTTTTAACAGAATTTAAAATGTTACTAAATGTATGGAATTGTACATGTTCGGGAAACAAAAACTTTTATACATTGGCAAATGTTCTTTATGGTTTTGAAATTTACTGTGTATCTGTAGAGAACACAACGTGTTACATATTGTAAAATTTGATATCTTAATGCATGTGTTTAGAGAACACGTTGTTATAAGAGCCTTTTTCTTAAATATAGCAAATACAGAAAATAAAACAAGCATGCAATGTCAACTTAAGTTTGTTTTTTATTGAATTGGATGTTAATTTGCTTGTAAATGGATCATTTGGTCACTAGTCATTTCAATGATTGATTTAGTGTCAATTAAGAATGAAGCAGTACAAAATTTAAAACTTCTAAATACTGGTCTCTTCCATAGTTTTGAGAGTGTGAGGTTGGGTTAAAAAAAGTTTGAATTTGGGCCTTAAGTTCTTCAGTTAAGGGGCATTCGACTGGAGGAACTACAATTCCTGTCCACGGCTGGTCAGAGATACTGTCTGTGTCCCAGTCAGAGTCGTCGTCTTGTACAATCTGTTAAAAGTTGGTAATAGTTTATGGACATTGGGACAATATCTTGCATGAAAACATTACATGCATTAAAAGACAAATTCTTAAAATACCTCAGATGGGACTGGAGGAGTGACAGGGTTTTGCAGGAGTCCAATTTCCCACAACTGTTCTGGGCTTCGATTACTCTCTGTGCGGAGAGGATGGTTATTCCACCCAATAGTAAAGGAGTCAAGGCTGGCCTGGAGACGAGGCAGGAACACAAACTGACAACAAAAGAGGTGAAGGCTGTTGGTTGGCTCTAGTAATCCTTCCTCTTCAAGGCTGTGCAAAACATCGTAATAGATGTTTGTAACTGCCATCCATATGTCACGCCAAAGGCGCTCAATGCTAAAAATGGAAGAGAAAACAGTGTGTAATGTTGAACACAAATCATCATTCTTAGAAACAGAACACTTTAAGATTAATATCAAGCTTTAACTAACTTATCTTGCTGCTTACCGCTGGTTATGCACGCTTTTCCCTGAAATGTAGCTTCCCCTGCCACAACCTCGCACAGAAAACATACATCTGGCAATCTCTACATTTTCAACTCCTTGGTCTCCTCGAACTCTAAATGCAAAAAATTAAATATGACCAGGTATTTTAGAAAAGAAACCTATGTTAACCATGTTTAAACAAGCAGGGATTTATTTACATTTAGCTTATGCTTTTATCCAAGGTGACGTTCACAAAAGAAGCAATCATTACTGGAGGTAACAAAGCATTCATACACACTCATGATGTAAGTTGTCTTACCTCAAGGGAAACCCATGTCTCTCCACTGACTGAAGGAAAAAACCGAGGGCAGTGGATGCCTTGTTATCTGTTGCAGCTCCAAGGTACATGACCTGAGAGACATAAAGTAAAGTTAGACTTACGCATTCCATCAGGAATTTGATTTGTACAAAATTTATAGGCCAACAATGCATTAAATAAAGAGAAAAATACCTTTCTGGAGTACCCATCAATGGCACCGAATATCACAAGGCCATATCTGATAAAAGATAATCTGTTATTACCAGTTGAAATGCGTATGTAAACTGTAGAGAGAAACTCGCATGCATAATAAGTCATTTTTAAGGATTAAAAATATCAAAAAAAATTTGGGCATTACTTCTATTCCTTCATACATTTTCAAAGAATTTAAATAGAATTAGAAAACTCAGAAACTCACAAATAATGACTTCAAAATGTAATGTGATCACAATATGTGATATTTTCACAGAAAGGGTCACATATACTTTTCAGTAGCATTACATCAATGGCTTGACACGCATAACATACCTTATCAGCTTATGGTTTGTGTCTACGTGAACAACATGAAGAGGGCCCTTGACGGAATAAGTCCTTCTGACTACACATCTCAATTGTGTAATTCTTGCAAGTATTCCAGCAGAGTCCACTCGATGCATGGAATCCCAAACTCTTGTCCATGGCACACGATGACCCAAGGCTTGTAAGTGTCCCTTCATCATTCTATGGCCTAGGTGTGGACTTTTAGCTTTGATTGACCTCACTAGGTTGTCAAGTTCTTCATCTGTGATTTTACTGTAGGTGTCCTTTAGAGAAATGCCATACTCAGTGAGGCGACGTTTGATTGTCCTTGTTGACACACCAAGAAGCTCGGCAATACATGGAACAGATAGCTGCATATTAACTAGGTACTGAAGATGTTCTCTGGAAATAATAAACTTTGGGGGCCCCTTAACTCCAAATTCAACTTCAAGGGCAGTAACAGGTTCATTGTTATTGTCAATATGCCTATCCACTGTGTTTTTCAAGGTTGACAGTTCGCCAAGGAGTTCCTCTGGGACTGAAATTTGATCATAGACTGATGAAATGAAGAGAAGCTCATGACCACATAAAAACTGCAAATAATCTAAATCTAGGGGTAGGCGACTCATTGCATCCTGCAGTTTGGATAGCAGTCTTTCCATGATCATCCTTCCCAGCTGGTGACTTGTGGCATCATTAGGTCCATGGACCTAAAGATAAGAATTTATTTGATTAAATGTATAAAAAAATATTTAAAAATTGATATGCGAGTCAGCTAAAGTTAAAACACCCTTGGGAGTTTGGCTGGTGTGTGCGTGTTGAGTTCTGTGCATGTATCTGTGTGTGTTTTGTGCACGATTGTTTCTTATTTGAGTGTCTTCACGATTCTGATCAGTAGGAAATAATGCTCTATGTAAGCAGTTCGAGTTTGAGTCACTTATAACGTGCATTTAAAAAAACAACAGTCGAACATCATCATCATTATTATTAATATACTTTACTATCATGAAAATACATGAGAAGGTTTTAGGAATATTGATAAAATGATGTCCATATGCATTTCCTAAAACTAGTTATGTGTGTTGCAGTTACTCTGTCTCAGATCAAAGAACATAGGGGTCACATGACAACAGAACATGGCGGATGCAGTAACGTATGTCTGAATGCTATTTCCACCACACATACTATATTTTGCCTTTTTTGTGGATTACATTAAAAGATTTCAGATGCAAAAAGCCTCTACAGGCCCATCTCCATAAAAAAATGAGATTATGATGTTCAGTGAAAGCTCTCCACACATAATAGCTTCTTACTCAAATAATTTTACTGCAAAACCCCGTTAAATGCCACCCTCTGGCCGGTCTGAAGTATCTGTTATTAATAATATAGGAGTCTAATAATAATAAGAAGAAAGCGATCAATAATACATACCTGTGATCCATCACCCGCATGTCTCTGCTCCGCCATTTCGATCGATCCACTCGGTCAGGGCTCTGGGGCTCGCGCTGATGACGTAACGAGAAGGACGCGCCTTCGTCCCTTGTACACACCTCAACCTCTTGACCCCTCCCCCACGTAAAATCAGGGACACAAAGCGAGGCGCAAAGAAAAAATGAAGCGCAAAGGAAAGCTTGCACTGCAAAGGCACGGATGACTGAAACGCGGATTTAAAGGAGCAGCGCAAAGGGAAATGTGTTGCAAAGTTAATGCGGCTGAAGTTTTACTTTGCTAAACTTTATGTTTTCTCTCAGCGGTAAACCTTTCTTTTGCAGTTATTTTTTTTACTTGCAAAAAAGCAATTTTTTTTCTCAATACTCTATTTTTATTTGCAAAACATATATATTTTTTTGCAAAACATATATATTTTTTTGCAAAACATATTTTTTGTTTGCAAAACATTGTTTTATTTTGCAGATATATATGGCCCTATTTTGACTCCATAGAATCATTGTTTCAAATCAGCTCTTCCCAATGAATCTTTAATCCAATTCAAAGACCTGAATGATTCATTCATAAACCAAATTGGTCCTGTTCTCAAACAATTCAACGATTCGGTCACAACAGCTGACTGGATGTGAAGAAGACTATTTGTGAAATTTAGCTATGATATAAATCAATATGGACTGTTTTTGTATGATACTTTTATGTGTCCTTATTAAAGCGATTTCCTTTTTTGGAAAGAAAGTATCAGAAGTTATTCCGACATGAGGGTGAGTAAATAAGAGCATCGATTTCAGACCGGGTTTAAATTAATGATAAATAACAAGAAACGCCATGATTCCTGTGCTACAATCCAAGGAAAATACTGATCATTTAAGCAGTTATTCGCTAAAAACCTCGATCTGCTCGACTAGCGATGTTTGATTCTTAAATGAATCATTGTTTTGAATCAAGTTCTAAGACCTGAATGATTCGCTCACAAATCAAATTGCTCCTGTTCTCAAGCGATTCAGTGATTCGGTCACAGCAGTCAACAGATGACTTTTTCATCATATTAATTTGATTTGGAATTTAACGCAATATGGAGTATTTATAATTTTTTGCATGATACTTTTATTGAAGCTATTTGCTCTTTTGTGTTTCTCTGAGGAAAGAACGTAATGCAAGTTATGCTGACATGAGGTGAGGCTAATTCTCCTTATTGTCCTGAAGGATCTTGTTGTTTAGAGGCACGCGGGACTCCAGATGGTCTTCCCATTGTCCTAAAAACAAGGTCATGTTGAGCTGATTGACTGAAGACAGCTGTCTGGCCCTTATTTACCTCGCGGGACACAAACATACAGACTTTCACTTTCTTGGCTCATAAGAGTCATCATCAGCGCTAGTCCTGAGAGAAAAGGTCATACTGACCGTCAATATGTCCACGGTGTGTACAAATCACCATCAGCAGTCTAATAAGCACATAAACATTCACACAGCCGCATGAATCCCAATGTGAAGAGCCAGAAATTCAGACGCTGAGGTCATTCATGAGTGTTTTCATAATTATGTGCAGGCCCTTGTGTGATTGCACTTATATCCTGCAATTAATTTGTAATTAATTTAAACTAGCCCACACAAACATGATGGCATGTGAGGTTGGTACACATATCTACATATACACACACCTACATGCAAAAGTTTAATATTTACAATAAACCATATTTAAATATATATATATATATATATATATATATATATATATATATATATATATTATAATGCACACACACACACGTTTATATTTACATAAATTACTTTGTACATTTTTAATAATAATACAATTGTTTCTGTTATTATATAATATTGTAAAATTTTATTAATGTAAATGTTGTTTATTATCATAAAAATAATAATATTAAATCCATTTATAAAATAAATATTATGAATATAAATTATGATTATACATATTATTATGATAATAATGTACTATATAATAATAATTATCATAATAATATGTATAATCATAATTTATATTCATAATATTTATTTTATAAATGGATTTAATATTATTATTTTTATGATAATAAACAACATTTACATTAATAAAATATTACAATATTATATAATAACAGAAACAATTGTATTATTACTATTAAAAACGTACAAAGTAATTTATGTATTTCACTAAATAACATTCCTTTTGCAAGTTAATTTCCTTTTATTTCAAAATAATTAATGGATTGCTGATAAACCATGAAATCAGTTAAGCTGGGCATATTCAGATTCAAAATATCCTGTAGAGAAAGGTTTCATTTATTTCAAAGGCTAAGGTACTTCGAAGGAAACCATGGTATACCATTAAAGATCGTGCTGAGATAATACTATGGTACCACGTACTTTAAGAGTCAAGTTTCTCAGGTTTCATCATGTTTGTGTGTGTGTGTGTGTATCCTGGTCTGTCCTCCCTTGAGCTGTGAAAAGTGTTCGTGGTCCGTACAGACCTAGTTATCTCTGCTTCAGTTGCACGACTCTGGATGCCGCTCTCCCGAACCGAAGCCAAACTTCTGTCAGCATGGACATCGCTGGAACGGCCCAGCTGCCAATCAGAATCCAGCATCTGCCATCCAGCCGGCCGTGCCAAGCCATCGTCTCTGGCAACCCGGCGCACACTTGATGAAACTCAATAAAATTGATTCAGAATAAATGAACAGGGGTAAGCAGCCAGAGAAAGATCGCTCACTCCGCTCACCTGTGACCTGCCACATCTGTCCTTTTTTTTTCAGAATCTCTTTCTAAACTACTTGTAGTCTCTTCTTCACCTTCTTTGTTTTTTTATTTATTTTTCTCTTTTCTCAAAACAGAGGCGTATGCTCTGTCACACACAAAGAGAAACTAAAGGAAATAAAACACAGCAAGCAGCTCATTATAGAAAAATAAACCCAGGCGCGAAGCAGAGGTTAAAAACAGTCCCTGCATTTCTTTGCGCTCCTTATATCTGTTTTGAACAGGGGAACTCATCTTACACAAACGCCCCGTGAGAAAACCACCCGATCGGGGTCAGACGAACCCAAAAGCAGTCTAATTATCCTGGGCTTCCGGTTAGTTGGCTAGTTTTGCACATTCCTAATACAGGTCACATTTAAAAGGTCAAACTCACAAATAAATTGAATGTGAGCACAGAATCTGAATCAGGCGCAGTGTTTATTGTAGTGTGAACATGGGCTTTTCAGTCCAAAATAGGATTTCAGACCTTTTGTTTTCAGATTTTGAAGCCTAAATTTCTTACAGTTGTGTTGTTTTGTAGTTAAAATCCAACTATAGTTAATACCTATAAATATTTTGGTGCATAGTAACTCAATATGCAATAAATATTCAAATATAAAGGCAGAAATTATAACCTGATTGTTTGTGTATTATATCTTTAAGAGAATGATCACGTTAACAGAAACGTGGGTTTTGGTCAAAGTTTTTTTTTTTTTTTATCATATCATACCTGACACAACCTTACAAACTGCATTAATTAATCTCTCATAATTATACATATAAACAAAATAAGGTCACACTTTATTTTAGTGTCCAATTCTCACTATTAACTAACCACTAACTATGATTTTCGCCTCAATTAACTCCTTATTTGCTGCTTATTAATAGTTTATAAGGTAATTGTTAAGTTTAGGGTATTGCGTAGGATTATGGATGTCATGCATTATATGTACTTTATAAGTACTAATAAACAGCCAATATGTTAATAATAGACATGCTAATAAGCAACTACTTAATAATGTGAATTGGACCCTATAGTAAAGTGTTACCAAAAATAATAATAATAAAAAAAGAAGGACTTCTCATAAGGTTATTGCAAACTAAAGTAACTGAACATTAATTAGAAGATACGTTTAATTTAGGGTAGTTAAAAATGAAATAAAATTTAATTCACGGAATATATTATATACATAAGTGTGAAAGTGTAAATATATGCAATTGCAAAGTTTTCTATATTAATTTGAATGTTGGATTGTTTGCAAAGTTTGGGGGGGGGGGGTGTAAAAAGACATGACCGTTTATAGATAGATAACAGATCAGACAGAACAACAGAATAAAAGATAGAATGATAAAATAACAAACAATAACAACAACAACAACAATAAAACGGTGTAAAGAACAACAGAATGAATGAACAGACTGCACTGCATTTCCATGGAAACCAACACACAGCAAACAAAGAAGCTGCTGGGCAAAATCAAGAGTCCGAGCTCTGAAAATAACTCTCAATCAATTTGATTGGAGGCTGACCTCGTTAAACCCGCAACGATCACTCAAACATCCACAAGTACCTCGTTCAAGGCAGACTTAAGGACCCTCACATGACCTTTGACCCCGGCCATAGGAAGTGCTCCTGTAGGCTTCTCTGCTAACAAGCTTGATGCATCAAGCCCGCATCAATCTCGCACTTCCAGTCTGACGTGCTGTGACATCTTAATTGCTTTTCTGTGTGTGCATTGAAGTGTGTGAGACATAGCGCAAATGATTTGTTTGGATTTGCGTGGAGTGACTGTGGACGTGTTTTTACCGTTCAGGGCTTTGAACTGGGAAACGAGCAGGAACGAGCAGGTATCAATAATTCACCAACAAACAGGCTGGCGAGGCTGCATGTCAATGAACGGTAAATAATTCAACCGGTGGGTGATGGGAGGTTGATGGTGAGGTGTTGCAATGCAGAAACACTGGCGGGAAAGAGCTGATCCATTCGATGAAAGGAAACAGGTGGTGTTATTTTTTCATTATTGTTATTGTTATTATATGTTAGAAAGAGTAAGAGTAGAAAATTGAATGTATGACTGTATGGATTCATAGTCTGAAGTAAATAATAATAATAAATAAATAAATACATCAGTCTGTTATATCTGTCAACTCAAATCAGAAGACTGTCTCTGACTTTCGGTTACTAGTGTCAAGTTGTCTGACCGTAAATCAGGGCATAAGTCATGTGGTGCATTCCACAGCCTTAAGAAAACAAGAGTGTGTCAGTCTTTTGGAACTTATTTGACTGCATATTTAGCTGTGCATGAACAGAAACAGCCACAAGTGAAGTCAGACTTGAAAACTAAGGTCTGTGTACTGCAAACAGATCATGTGACCTCATGTTGACGCCACTTAGCCAAGGTGAATGTCTTTACAGAGCTACTAGTCCTCAGGAGGCGTCTTTGACCAGGCCTGGAGTTAAATCGATGGTTCCACACAGGGGCAAGAGTCTGACTCATTCAAATGAGAGAAATTGATTGGTTACCATTTCCATTTACATATAAATGAGAGCAGTTATCAGCGCGTCCACTTGTCTGAGTTTCCTGACAGCTCTAACTTTGTTGAACTCATTTTTTGGACAGTCTCCAGTCCAGAAGAGAAACCATGATACACGCACGAAATAATAAATTAGCCAGTTATTATGCGGGAAATTACACTGAGAAGCTGGGCAAACTTTCCATTTGGTTTCAAGGAGTGTGAAAATGGTTTGCTTCTTAGGTCTACACTATTCAGTGTTTGCACAGAAGTATTGTAATATATAGAAGCTAAATATTTATGGAAGCTTCTGACAAGGAATAATGTTGGAATATGATGACAGAATGACTGGATTAAAACAATGAGCTCATGATTTACCTGACAGACTTCATCTTTTTTAGATGTAATATGATTATTCTGACATTTACTCTTGCTTGTATTTCAAGAGAAAGAGCATCATGTGTATTAATGCCTTCTTTGTCAAACCACATAGAAAAAAAAATGAACTAATAAAACACTGTCAGATTTCCCAAATTGTTGTATTAGGATTTTTTTGCATTGCCTCTGAGTAATATGTTTTTAAAATTGTATAATATTAAATTATACAAATATACAATATCTGTACGTTAGTGGGGGAGATTTTTCAGGCATTCTTTCTAGTAGGTTGCAAAAAAAAAAAAAAAACTCCTTTATGAGTCACTGATTCATTCATTCATCTGATTCATTCAAAGGCAAAAGTTAAATATTGCATACTAGCATACTATTACTATTCCTTCCACAGAACGATATGTTCAAAAAAGTAATATAAGTATGCTAGCAAGTGGTTCCAAATTCAGCAAAAGTGTAGAGACTGTTTTTAGGGAGTAATTCAACTCAATCATCAAACGCAAGAGATTCTTTTGAAATGATTCAATGAATTATTCAGTGACTCACTCCTTTGTTGCCACTGACATGCATCACTAATGTGATTTATATTATTAAATATATACCATATATATATTATATACATATATTAAAATACGGATGAGAACAGATAAATATTGCAATACTTAAATATATGCAATTGAGACACCTTTATTAAAACAAAATTTGTTGTGCAACACCCTGTATTATATAAGCTAACATAAATGTCCGATTTTCCAGTTTATTGTAATATTGTTATTTACGGTCTCTGACTAGATATGTATCACTTACATATTAAATTTTTTTATTTTTTTTTTATTTACTGCACATAAAAACTAGATTGGTTGCAATAGTTGGACTGAAAATCCCTATCAAAATGCATGATTTTGACGTTTCTAGCATCATGCTCAACCAGTTCAGCTTCAGGAACATATGCAACTGTACTTATATGCTATTGTTTACATCTGCCAAAGTTATATTTCGTTCGTAAAATTACATCATCTAATACAACTTCAAAATATACACAGACATAGAGGAACTGATAACTGCTGAATAATTACTGCTCCTCATGAATGAGATATATGCACTCAGATCCACACCGAAGCGCAGCTGACATCTCACACGTCATCGTTAGGTCCCTCACGGCGCAGTATGAGCTACAGCCATACGGCAGCAAACACGCTTCAGCATGCATGTATCAGATGCACATATCTTACTGACACAGAGCTCAATGGATCTGCTCCAGTGACACATCACAGATGGTGAGGATCAGGCTGTGCAGGTCAACTAGATGACCTCAGCCTCTGCTCAGCCTGCTGGGAAGTCTGAGCCGCAGATGAGCTCCAAGATGCTAAATTAAGACGCGTTAAAAGATGCAGATCCGACTCGATGTGTTCAAGCCCTCCAAGGAACGAGCAACTCCTATATGCATGCATAAGGTTTTCCCGTTTTATAAATGAAAGGGTTTGAGAGAGAATAAGAGGCAGAGCATGAGAGACTGTCTCAAAAAGGAACCGAGACACAAAGAAAGAGAAGCAGACAGGCGAGAAGATATACCGACTTATACAGACATAGAGGGTATGACTTGCATCGTAATTCACTGCAAAATTCAAAACTTACAACAACACCACAGTGCAAAATATGTTTTAAAGTTGTCATTTCTGCACAACCAGTGGTGCAAAAGAAAACAGCAGTGAAAAAAATAAAATAAATAAACATAGATCAAACAGGTTTCCAATCAGTTCCACCATTATTATGTTGAACACCCTGTTTCACTTTGAATGTTAATGTAAAGTGAAATGTAAATGCATCCCCAAGTGAATATAACAAAAAAGTTGATGATTACATTAAGATATGCAAACATAAATATATATATATATTGTGTATTACAACTTTTCTGAAATGTTACTTTTAAAAATGCTACATAAACACTTGAATATGCACAAATTTGTTCCTTAAAATTTGCAAGTCAGAATTTTGAAATAAAAAAGGTAACAATTACTATTGATGATGATTATTATTATTATTATTATTATATATATATATATATATATATATATATATATATATATATATATATATATATATATATATATATATATATATATATATCTTTTTTTTTTTAATCCATAGATGCAAATATAAGATAAGTGCAATAAAAGAATTGCTTAAAACTTTATTTTGCATGTTTTCGGTCTCATTTTAACTTTATGAAAAGCCAAATAGGCCTAATCTTAAAACTGGCTGATGCATGAAAAAAACAAACAACTACAACAAAAAACTTTCTTCTTTTTATTTTTTTTCTTGTACACTTTATTGTTTTTCCTAACAAAGCAATTGCATGCCTCACCTTTAAGAAAGAGGCTGGACCTGAAACGGGAAAGTAATTTCTGAACAAAGAAAGCAAAGCATTTGTGCTGATCTGACCCTTCATGGGCCAGAGCTAAAGCCCTGCATCACAAGAACATTTCTGAAGGCTTCACGGCTTGAAAAAGAGACCATGGGCTTCTTTTCCTAAGTCTGTGGGCCGAGCTGAAGGAGAGAAGCTCATTAGCCTGATGTTCTGGGCAAACTGAAGCTGCAGGGTGGCTTTCTGCCACAGGCAAGTTGTATTGAAAGCTTTTGTTGGCCTTGGGCCGCTCCGTATCATGGGTAATGGTTAGCTTAGAATATTGACACCATTATCCCACTGCATTCACTCATTGAGTCTCTGTGATTCTCCCTGAATCATATTGAAGTATAATAAAAGTTTTTGTTACTATAGTAATTGTATGGTCCTTTGGAGATGTACTATGGTAATACCACAATATTCTGAATATTAAATAATACAGTAGTACAGTGATTGTCATAATATGGTACTTTAAAATATACCATGATACTGAAATGTTTTTTTTACCATGGTATTTTTCGAAATACCACGTGGGAGTAAGATGGTATGCTTTAGTAAGTGTTGTTTTAATAAGATAATATCAATGCTACAGTAATGATATGGTAATACCACGCTACTTAAGTATCTACCATGATACTGAAATTCATATGCCATATAATTTATAAAATACCGTAACAGTACCACAGTACTTAGTAAGTGTCATATTTCCTTTACAAAACATACTAATACTAATGTACTTTTGATATTTACCATGGTACAGAGTTACTATTATATGTATATGTACTACTTACTATGGTGTATGTCCAAAATACCAAGGTGGTACCATGGTATTTCTTTGGTACTTTGAGTATTATTTTCCCTTTTTTTGTACTATGATGACATGTGCATACTATGGTACATTTTTTTACCATTGTACTGACATGGTATTTTATTAATAGGTATTCTACTTTGATGTATTTATCAAAATACAATATCCAACACTTATAAAGATATGGTATTACTAAAATGCTTCTCTAAAAATACTACTACTATGGTATATGTCCGAAGTATAATAGAAATACCATGGTATTTTTTGGTACAGTAAGTGCTATTGGTTAAGTACTGTGGTGATACTATGGTACAGTGATAGTGTGGTCCTTAAAAACACAGAATTGTTGACATTTGAAAAACATTAAGTATTCAGACCCTTTGCTCAGTATTAAGTTGAAGCACCCTCTTGATCTAATACAGCCATGAGTCTTTTTGGGAAAGATGCAACAAGCTTTTCACACCTGGATTTGGGGATCCTCTGCCATTCCTCCTCGCAGATCCTCTCCAGTTCTGTCAGGCTGGATGGTAAACGTTGGTGGAAAGCCATTTTCAGGTCTCTCCAGAGATGCTCGATTGGGTTTAAGTCAGGGCTCTGGCTGGGCCATTCAAGAACAGTCACAGAGTTGTTGTGAAGCCACTCCTTCATTATTTTAGCTGTGTGCTTAGGGTCATTGTCTTGTTATAAGGTGAACCTTCGGCCCAGTCTGAGGTCCTGAGCACTCTGGAGAAGGTTTTGGTCCCGACTGGTGGAGGGCTGCAGTGATGGTTGAGTTTCTACAACTTTCTCCCACCTCCCGACTGCATCTCTGGAGCTCAGCCACAGTGATCTTTGGGTTCTTCTTTACCTCTCTCACCAAGGCTCCTCTCCCCCGATAGCTCAGTTTGGCTGGGCGGCCAAGTCTAGGAAGGGTTCTGGTTATCCCAAACGTCTTCATTTAAGGATTATGGAGGCCACTGTGCTCTCAGGAATGTTAAGTGCAGCAGAAATATTTTTGTAAACTTGGCCAGATCTGTGCCTTGCCACAATTCTGTCTCTGAGCTCTTCAAGCAGTTCCTTTGACCTCATGATTCTCATTTGCTCTAACATGCACTGTGAGCTGTAAGGTCTTAAATAGACAGGTGTGTGGCAATCAGTATAATCAAACACATCTGGAATCAAATGAAGGTGTAGAATCATCTCAAGGATGGTCAGAAGCAATGGACAGCACCTGAGTTAAATATATGAGCGTCACAGCAAATGGTCTGAATACTTAGGACCATGTGATATTTCAGTTTTTCTGTTTTAATAAATCTGCAAAAATGTCAACAATACTGTGTGTTTCTGTCAATATTGGGATGCTGTGTGTACATTAATGAGGAAAAAAAATAACTTAAATGATTTTATATATGCAATATAACAAAGACTGGAATATTTAACAGGGTCTGAATACTTTCCGTACCCACTGTTACCAGTGTTATCAAGATACAATAATACTGTAGTTTTCCATCTTTAGATTTACCATTTTCATTTTAGTTAAATTAAAATCAACATTTTAATAGTTTTATCGTGCGTTAGTTTTATATATATATATATATATATATATATATATATATATATATATATATATATATATATATATATATATATATATATATATATATATATATATATATATATTATTCTATCTATTAGAACAGTATTTAAATATATATATTATTGTTTATTTAATATTTTTTATGTCAATTAATGTAAAAAAATACAGTGTTAGCTTTAGTAATTTTAGTACATCGACTACAGTAAATGAAAATGAGAATGTTGCTTTGGCAACTTAATTGTTTTTATATTTTTGTTTTTATTTTTATAGATTTAATTTATAAGTTTTAATTTGACTGTAAGTAGAACCATGTTTAAAATAAAGCGATATAATAATTATTTAGGACCACCTTACACTTTCCACACCAGTAAATGTCTGATCTGCTGAAGACGACTCACGCAGCTCTCCTGAATGAGTTTTTCTTCCAGTCAAAGGCACAGATTCTAGTGCGAGTCTGTAAGTGTCCAATCGAATTCCTAACACCCGATCAAAATGTACTGCTGACCTGTAATTGGATATCACATTTAAAAAAGTCATTGCGTCGCCCCCCGATCGGTCCATTTCCACAACAGGAGGATGTTTCTCTGACTCCCTCATCAAGGGCCAAATTGCTTTGGACATCGAGTCCCGCTGGATCTGTCAGAGGACCAGTGGCTTCACGCTGAGAGTCCCAGCAAATGTCCTCTCCGTGTTCCAGTTATCATCATTAAGGAGAACACTTTGTCGTGTTATCAGAGATGCCACGGCACCCCGGGCCACAAAAACCCTGATTCAACACAGAATGACTGAAGAGAACCTGCAGCGAGGAGACGTCTGAAGGCCTTCTCTATAGCTCTCTTTCAATCTCTATACCTCGTTTTCCTCCATCAGCACCTCACTACCATCGAGATCCGGTGAGATGGACTTGATCATGAGAAGAAATATATCAAGAGACAAGAACGAGCTGATCCTTAAAGCTTATGCAATTTCGAAACTCCTTAGAGGTGTGCAATTGTTCAGTGTTAAAATACTTTAACTTTATTCCAGTTTAATGTGACGACTTTAAATGAAAAACATTTGAATATAACACTCTAAATGTAAATGTATGTATATGAATTGCCATCCATTAATGTATACTATGTGTGTGTGTGTGTGTGTGTGTGTGTGTGTGTTACACAGACAATAACACATTATCCAAACTAAAAAAACTAAAAACATAACACTGGATTACACAGATTTGTAACTCAATCATACATAAATGAAACAAAAACTGGGGCATAGTATTTAATTAGTTAAAAATACATATAATCTAAATTGGATTTATTGAAGATTAATATATAAAATATATGTATTGTGTATAGTTTATTAGATTTTATTAAAACTGTGCAATCCAGAAATGTTACATGCAACCCAAATCCTAAATTTAGATTCATAAGCAATCATTTTTGGGCTGGTTGAATCCTCCTGAAGCTTACAGAGGTTTTTGAAACGTACTGTATGAACTTCTGTTCCCGAAACACATTTCACAAAATGTTTCTCAAGATCAGAACATGCTGCACTTCTTCTGATAGATCCAGATCAACTGTATTTTGTCTTGAAGCACATCCAGAGGAAGTGAAGAGACACAATCTATTCCAGCGGCAGCAGCTGCTGCTTCAGGATGGTAAAACATCATTGATTTGGCCGCCGGGTGGAACAGGGATAGAATAAACTCGAAGGTGTTAAGGCTGAAAATGGATTTTTAAATATGTATTCATTGATTTTCTGGTCTCCAAGTGTTCCGCTGTGATGCGTTATTTTGCAAAATGGAGGGATATGAAAAGAAGCGTAAACTAATTTGCCTTAAATCGTATTAATTAAAGCAAAGCATTCAAGCGTGAGTCAGCGTTTGAGCTTTTACCGTCCTCCAAACTGAGAGCGATGACAATAAAAATCAAGTCAACAAAGACGTTTGTTTGTTCAGGGAACGTGAGTACTTCTCTCAAGGTTAGACAGTGGCATTTATTCATCCCTACAAAAAATGGAGTTTTCCATTTACAGCTTTTAAGAAATTATCGTGAATCACATGCAGAAAAACGCTGAACGCAAAAAATGATTTATGCATTTGGCAGATGCTGGTATCAAGCAATTTGCATTGTATTCAAGGTGTACAATTTATCAGAACATGCAGTTTCCAGGAATCAAATCCATGTCCTTGGTGTTGCTGAAGCTAGCAACGCTATGTTGACGGGTTCGATTCCCAGGGAATGCATGAACTGAGCTATGTACAGCATGCAACGTGGTTTTACTTTGAATGAGAACATCTGCCAAATGTGGTTTGGATTATTGTGATGTTTTTATCAGCTGTTTGGACTCTCATTCTGACGGCACCCATTCACTGCAGAGCAACCATTGGTGAACACATGATTCAATGCTACATTTCTCCAAATCTGATGAAGAAACAAACTCATCTACATTTTGGATGTCCAGATGGTGATTACATTTTCAGTAAATTTTCATCTTTGGGTGAACTATTCCTTTCACTAGAGAAGCACAATTATATTATGTTTTGTTTTCTGTTTTTGCTTAAAACAAATGTGAACGATGTTTGGTCCAAGTTCTCTGGCTCTTTTTTCATTTCATAAAACAGGCTGCTATGAAATCCAATGACAGATTACAGTAATAGGTAATATGAGGTATGACATTTCTAAAATAAACAGCTACATAAATCGTTCATAATGCAACGCGGCATGTGTGTTACTCCCGCCATGAGCAACACACCATCCATCTGCAGCACTCGTGTTGAAGAAATACGACTGAGACACCAATAGCGTGATTTAAACCACACTACACATATTTCACTGTGATTATGGTTCCTGTGCTTATTATGAGCATACAGTAATGACATTAACAATCATGGTATTCTGTTTACATGAGCTCCAGCTTAATCACAGTACAGCCCTGATCACATTATACAGCTGCATGGAAGTGTGGCCAATGATTAAAGAAATTAGATATAAGGGAAGAATTGGTTATGGATGTTTAGATGTGAAACCAGAACAGACATCGCCTAACTGAGGTTATTATCATTAACTAAAACCATAAAACAGGAGACATTAAATAATTTAAATATATATTTTTAAATAAATAATAAAATTTCAACTAGTTTCCAAGACACACACACACACACACATATATATATATATTTAGCTGAGGTACTAAAATAATAAAAAATAAATACATTAAAACTAAACACTAAAATATACACAGAAAAAAAGTGAAATATTTAAATGATAAAAATATTCTAAGACTTTCAATAAAATGAAAGATGAAAACAAATATTTATTTAATTAAAATTAAATCAAATTAAAATATATATATTAGGGCTGCAACTAACGATTATTTTGATAATCGATTAATCTGTCGATTATTTTTATGATTAATCGATTAATCGGTTTATGTACTTATATTTTAGTTTTTTCCATTTTTTCCCCAAGTAAATTATTAATAAAGGGTCTTTATCATTCAGCATAGATTTTTAAGAGATTTTAACCAATTGTAAACAATCCTTCGAAAAAAAGTGCCAATGGCATGAAACCTGAATGGAACTCACAATTTAAAGTAAAATCCATCAGAAGGTTGTCCAGAAAAAAAAAAATGGGACACACACAAAAAACCTGCTGTGTGAAAAAGAGCAGTGAATACTTAGAAAAGAAGTGCATTTTAAATATACTCAAACATTTACCTCTCTCATTCAGTCATAATTAGGCTGCAAGTCTGAATTATGAACTGGTAAACGACAAACTGATCACATAACATGTTTGTAAAGCTTTAAATGTTAACTGTTAAAAAGCAATGTTATCAGCTTTTACGACTAAACATTTGCAAACAACCTTGTACTGGAGAATCTGCACAAATAAAATTCTTAGAGGCCGTTCACATATTGCACCTAAAAACGCGTGGAAAACGCTAGTCGCGCCGCTTTCTCCTTCTTTCCTAAGCGCTCGGGCAGAAGCGCCCCTGAGGCGTCTGCCTTTGCTAAGCAACCATGACGTGCTCTCTCCATGACGTGCCCTCTCCATGAAGACCCGGAAATTTCAGCAAAGGATAAATGGATGCGGTGTGGACGCGCCTGGAAAAACGGGCGCATCGCACCGCGTGCGTGTCGCGACCGCGTCGCTTCCATTATGAGAGTGCATACTGCGCGCCTACATAGGAAATAACGAACTTGAGCACGCAAAAGACACGATATGTGAACGGCCCCTTAAACAGTTCAGTAGTGCAGAGTTTACAGGTTACTCTTCATTTTGAAGGCTCAAAGTAAAGTACTCCCACTTCCCGCTGAATGCTGCAGAGACGCTGTTCGGGAAGCACGTGACATAAAACGAGGCCAGCTATTGGCTATTCGCTACTTCACCTGCTGTACTGGCTGAGTAAAACCTCCGGTGGCTCTTTACTGCCACACTTTGGTCACCGCAGATTTGAAATATGCACGAATTGAGCCGTTTATGGCAAATAAAATTTATTTAGCGACGAATCGATTACTAAATTAGTTGACAACTATTTTAATAATCGATTTTAATCGATTAAATCGATTCGTTGTTTCAGCTCTAATATATATATATATATAATATAAAAATAAAAAATATAGAAAATATAAAAATTTAATGAATAAAATATTAACAAAAACAATAATAAGAATATTAATGACAATAAAATAACACAATGGCCACTGAATTACTGGATTTTCAATTCGATTAATTGTTTTGAGTTTTTTATTATTAATTAATATTAATATTAATATTAATGCATTTGAATGTATTTCTTATATATATATATATATATATATATATATATATAAGAAATATCAGTAGTAGTATATATATATATATATATATATATATATATATATATATATATATATATATATATATATATATATATATATATAAATATATATATATATACACACACAAACACACAAACACAAACATCATTTTATGTGTCCATGACTTTTTTAGTTCTGGAAACCACGATTTACAAATATTTTCAATACTTGTAGAACCTCGAGTCATTCTCAACAGCACACAATGTCTCTATCACATTACTACAAGCATGCTAACAGGTTTTAAACACACAAGGCACAGTTTCATACACGAATGAGCGGAGCTAATGAGATCTGCTCTGATCTGCTGGCATGCAAACGCAGCAGTGCGTGGGACATCAAGGAGCTTGTTACATTGTTTCATTCGACTCTTATTTTTCTGCCCTTCCTCACCTGATTGATGTGCTTCAGCTTATCAATGACTTGACTGATCACCGGGTCGGCCTCCTTCACTTTGACTTCTGGGTTTTCAGCCTGGGCTTTAATGCCGTTGCCAACCACTCGGAGAGTGTAGCTGTAGAGACAAAAAAGGGTGAAGAATGAGAGACGGTTGTTCGTGGTGAGTGGGTGTTGTTTCTTTGGATTCCTTTCCAATTTTTAGCGCAGAGGGGATTGAAGCTTTGTTGTTGGCTTGATGAGGAAGGCCTTACATGAACCGACTACATTTATCAGCACAACAAAGAAAGAGGCGTCAAGAATCCCTGAAAAACCCACAAGGGCCTGAAATGGGACGAATAACTCAAGCCACACTAAAAAGCGATAGGACTCCAGGCTGAGAGACAGATTGGGGTTTATGTGGGCCAGAATGGATGTGTGCTGTGATGGGCCACAGATAAGACGCACTAGTGCAGAGAAAGCGCTGCTGACAAATGACAAGAAATATTACAATTCTTTATGGGTGAATTCGTTTTACACCAATGGTAAAATCAGCCCGTCCTGTTGAGACTCACCTTGAGAAGGACATGTAAAAAGTAAAGTCTTCAAACAGTGAGGGGAATATATATATGAACGAATAGAATAGGAAAAGGAGCAGCGGGCTACAGTAATCGACTTTATTTACAGGCGATAGACAACAACTCCTCACGAATCCTATGAAACTGGAACTGGGCTTTTTAAATAAGCATACTGAAGTTTATAAAGTGAACATTTTTTTATTTGTAGTGTAAATTCTGACGATTATTATTTAGATTATAAATGACAATCATGTTTTATTTACATAGTTTGATCGAAATCTGAGAGCACCAATAAAAACTGTTCCATGGTAATACCATGATACTCCTTGAAATATACACATCCTTAAATGCTATTGTTTATGAATATGATAATTTAATTCAGGAGCCAATATCAAAGTACCATGAAACCTGTTAGTAGCTGTTTTGTAAGAGAACACAAATAAAAACATGCATCTGATGTCACGCTAAGCCTGAAGTCTGAACCGCGGATCGCGCACGAGCATGTAGTTTTACCTCGGCGTGTGTCTGAGCGGGTTGATGTGAGACAAAAGCTCTGAGCGTCTCTCTGCTGCTTTGATTCCAGCTGAAGGCGTCAGAGGTGTGTGTTCCCTCGCTCAGCGCCGTCTGTTTCCACACACTCATCTGAATACGGCTCGAACCCGCGGCGGCGCTCAAGAGAAAGACGCGCACTTCAGTGGAATGCAAATGCTCCAGAAATACAACGTTAAGTCTCGCTGTGGGTTTTTGTGCTCTTGAGGCTTGGAGACAAATTGATTTAAGGGGTTCGAAGGGAAAAATTCAGGACTGGGATAAAACAACACATACGAAATACTGTCTTCTCAATCTTTCCTTTGAAAAACCACCGTCTTCATAAAGATATAAAAACAATGTCAGCTTACAGCTCATCATCAGCTTAAAATTAGTGATGGAAGAAAAAAAAAATACACTGATTGTACTAAAACCAAATTACAGCTGTATAGCAATGTGATGAAATCCCCGCCAAAAGATCTAAAAAATAAATAAATAAATAAACAAACACCTTTAAAAAATAATAATAACACCACAGTATTTTTTTTTTTTTTTTTTTGTCAGATATACTATACTGTTTTTTGGTATTTCTAAATAAATAAATAAACACACCATGGGCCTATGATTTCTGCAATGTGGAAAATGCAGACAGAATAGCAGAATCCAGTCTTAAAAATTGAATTTACTGTGTAATGCAGAATGTCACAGAATTTGTCAAAATTGGAATGAATTAATGAAACGGAGGTCAGCACACTTGAATTAAAATGTGATATGGACTAAGCAGCAAAAATACCACTTAAACATGAATCCTGCATGCTCTGCGCATCTCAGTGTGAATGAATGGCACATATCTGCAGTTTTATTTACTACACATATACTGAAGGGTGCCCAGTCCATATGTGCTGTCTCCACATGCTGGAGGTGCTCCCTGGATTTCACAGTGTCCATGGAAAGGGTACGCTTTCCCAGTGTTATCCAACAAGTCTTACTGTATAGGTCAAGTAGAACAACAGTAATAGACTCTCTCCACGTAAGCCCTTCCTATCTTTCGGTCCAGTTGCCGCAGGGGGACCAGGTGGCTTACTAGGGGTGCAGCATCTGTGGTGCTTTCATAGGGATCCCAATTCGTCAGTCACAACGTGACTCGTATTGACCCACTGAAAGGGAACGTCTTGGTTACATATGCAACCTTCATTCCCTGAAGGAGGGAACGGAGACGTCATGTCATGCACCTCAGCAAAAAAACCTGAATATGAGTTGCACCTGCTGTTTATTTACTGTATGCTCGTGCCATGACAAGCAGCAGCTGGATGCAGTTATTGCATGCCGATGTGCATTGGCTCATTTAGTTTAAACTTGAGTAGATTGGTCTCTCGAAGCAAGATCCCAATTCGTTGGTCTTGATGTAACGTCTCCCTTCTCTGGAGGTTACATACAATTTTCACAGCAATCCGTCAACATAAAAGTTTGGTTTAACTTAAAGAAACTGTGACAAAAATATTAGTAATGATAATACTACTACTACTACTAATAAAAGTATTAATTAATTAGTAATACAATTAAACTATATATATATATATATATATATATATATATATATATATATATATATATATATATATATATATATATATATATATATATAGATTATAATTATATATGATAATTGTTTCATTTTTTTTTAACAGAATATATTTAGCAGAAACAAATAAATACACATTATTTCAGTTTTCGACCGTTAAAACAGTTTAAAAAACAAAAAAAACAAAAAAAAAACAATTATAATAAAAGTTTTGCTGTGCATATTAAGGACTGTCCTATCCAGACTGGGTATGATATTTCTCTCTTTGATGCAGTCTAATGCATAATCTAATTAAGACCCCTTGTTAACAGTTGGCTCTGTCTGTCTTGATTAAAACCAAATCATCAGCACGTATGTGACTCACAAACATGCTGCAAAAAAAATCTACCAGGACACCTGCATGTGCTCTCAAAAAAACACACTCCGCACTCACTTGCTCCATTTAAAAGCCATCTTTCACTGTGCCACGGGCTGTTCTGCAGACGCTTCACTAATATTTCATAACACACTCACAGAAGAATCCCACATGGCAACACGCTCTCGTGAAATACGGAGCTGCTTTTTTTATAGGTGTCGACTGATAAAAAACTACGATCATGCACCAGGCTCCTCCATACATGCACATGCCATCCGCTGACTGTGAAAACACTCAGATTTGCAAAAGAGAAAATAGATCAGAGATAGCATTTATCTGGTAAGGACTGACAGACAGCACTCTGAGGTTCTTCCAGCAAACTCGCTCAATCACAACGCTCTTCAATCGCTCTTTTGGTGTGCACGGATCCTTCAGCGCCCAAGATTGATAATTTAAAGAAAGTGTTTTTATTCACGGCCTAAGAATGATGGGATAGTGTGGGTGTGCATATATATGAGCAGCATTGTCTTTTTAAAAGACATCAATCATAAAACTTTACAAATTTACACTGCAGTGGCGCACAGCGGATCATTACGCATGTTACTGCTCGACAAACCACCCACCAAACGATCGGCGTAATGAGAAATGTAACTGTGGCTGACATAAGAGGCATATCACAATCAAAATCACTTCATTTGCCTCAAATAAAACACAAGCTATACGCTCTTATGACCAAGACAGACATTGCAGAGTTTGCATGGATTAAAACAGCCAATCTATGTAAATCAACAACAACAACAATAATTATAATTACAATAATTTATTGGTAAACAAAAGCAGTCTACAAAACATAGTTATTAATGTTGTTGTATATACAAAGAAAAGAAAATCATCACAATGCTAAGATGTTTTAGATGGTTTCCATGTCTCGCACAATCATGTCCTGCATGAGACATATCCCTCAGACATGGTCAAATCATTGCGATGGCTCATTTCTTTAACCGTGTATTACACAAGAGGCCAGCGGTGGTGAGAGATCCACACAGAAGCTCTGTAATTGCTCTATAATTGCAGAATTGTATAAGAATTCAATCAGCGCTGTGATTCAGGAGGAGACTCTGCTCCATCTGCAGCCACTTTTCCTTTCACAGCTGGGCCACTATTATAGATTTTGGACACTCCAGATGTGCTTTCAAATATTATTTTATACAACTGCCTCCCTGCGATAAAAGACAGTGTTGTGTGGAGCTTGAGATAGGGAAGCTTCACTCCATTCTGAGGGTTGGACCCTGACTCTCCTCTTTATTCACGCTAGGTGCTCTGATGAAGCTTTCACTGACCGATAAGTGGATGCAATCATTTTATAACAATTTGATGTTAACTGATGCATTGATTTTATTTCATCCCTAACAACCTTCCTATGGTTTGTAGATTTCACTTTCACTGCTGTCCTTCATAGTCACTGAATAATGAACCTTTTTTTTTTTTACTGAAATTGTGGTAGTTATCATAATGGCTCAAAGTTACAAAAGAATTGAGAGGCAATTGCGTACAAATGAAGGGAAATTGTTTTTCATTTTTGGAAACATAATGTCTCTGCAATACAGGGACTCAAATCATTCACCTATTCATATCAACAGAATTTCAGTGTAGAGTTGGTAATTTATGAAATATAAATGTACAATCACTACTCTATATATTGCATATCTGACGATCAGTTATAAAACCATAATGTTCAGAGTAAAAACAGGGGCTCTCTCTCTTGAACTTTTGTTCCTGACAAATAACCCAATCTATGCCTTCATACAGAGGTTAGCCGATCAAAATAAAAGTTACTTAAGTATACTAGCTTTTTAGCTTTCAGGTCATGATAGTGCACTCTAAAAAGCAAAAATAAATAAATAAAATAAAATAAAAGAATAAAAAATAAAATAGAAAGTATAAAATATAATAATAATAATAATAATAATAATAATAATAATAATAATAATACTTATTATTATTATTATTAATTAAAATGTAAAATAATTTAACAATTTGTATAATAATAATAATAATAATAAAATTCAAAATTAACAATGAAAATGGGTTAATGAAAAATATCACAATTTAGAGTCTTTTTCTTCCAAGTCTAAAACTAAAATTCTGAAAAGCTCAAAGAAAATTTAATAAATTTATTTATTTATTAATTTATATGAATGTTAAATTTAAAATGTATTAAAGTTAATTTGTAAAAAGTTACAATTTAGAGTCTTTCAAGTTACAACTCTAAAATAAAAACTGGGATAAAATGAAATTAAATAATTATTAAAATGTATTAAAGTTATTAAAAAATGTCAAAATGTATTCTTAAACTAAAACTCAGAAAAGATGGTGGTATTATTATTATTATTTTTTTTTTAGTAATTACAATTTATTTATTTTTTTATTTACTTTTTCTTCTGACTTTGTAGAAATGATCTAATGTCTCTCTCCATAAAACACCTGACGCTGACTAGCATAAGCAAGTATAAAATCTTGGTTTAGCTAAAAACCAACTCCTATCAAAAACACGTCTCAACTTCCAGTTTCAGTGAGCAATACGCCAACACATGAATGAAATCTGTCCACTGCGTAGGCCAACAGGACTAATACACCCAACAAACCACCTGTGAAGCTCAATCTCTGCTCATAAGCGCTCAGAATCACATCAGACTGTGATTAGAGAGAATGAAGATAGAGGAATAATGATTTGTGCCCGTTCTGGGGTGATTGCAGAATTGAGAGAGAAATCAAGTGAATCACTCCAGCAGCTGTTTCCTCATCATCTCTCCTCGTCTGTAACGTTTCGAGAGCCCCCCGGGTCTCCTCAGGAAATACAACCAGCTAAATGTATCCGTGTTCTTCGGCGTAAATTCAACGAGACGGTGGTGTTAATTAAAAGAAATAACGGCTGAGATTGAATGCAATTGCTGTGAAAGGAAATGGGACGGGGAGTTTGGAAGACAGACGTTGCATGCGGCGCACAAATGCCTCGAAACGTGTCTCCTCCGTCTTGGAGCATGACTGCCACCCCGGAGCTCAGTGCCAACATCCAAACAAACATGAATATGATGATTAAATACATAATTACAGCGACTCTTTGGTGCACTGCGCTTTGCATTACAAATAACTCTTGCTTTTTATATCAAATGTACATGCATTTATGCAACAACAAAAAAGAAAGAGAAGAAAAAAAAACACTTGAACTCTGAATATCTTATGCAAAAATGGTCTTCACAAGTATATTTATCTTGAAGCTTTTCTAAATCGTAAACAATTTGTCTTCACAAGTATCTTGAATTGAGTTTATTTCTATTTGCATTTATCTACTGCATTTATTTCTGTCCTATTTTATCCTCATTCATTTTACTTTAATGTATGCTTAAAATAGCAGAAACAACAAGAACAAATACTACTTTTAAGACTGATTTATCTGAAGATTTATGCAATTTTTCTTCATAATTGATCTCACAAAAAAAAAAAAAGTTAATATTTTTGCAGTACAATTAGAGCGAGGCCTGAACAAAGCCGTGCAGTCGTCCATTAAACTGCAGCTCCTGCGTTCCAATCATTGAAATCCCCCGAGCCCTAAACACCCATCGATCTGTGCCAGGGGCAAAGTGTGGCATTAGCCAACAGGCGCGGGCACCCAGGCAAGCAAGGCTTTCTGGGCATTCTGTGTTTTGAAAAGGTCAATATCTGTGGTGTATAATCCTTCCTTGGCACTTTACTCCTCAGCTGCTGCTTCAACATCGTTACCTGCTGCGAGAAGCACAACACAACCACAGACAGAGCTGAAGCCTTTCCTAACAATATATCATATCTATTATGACTGCTTTACACTGTTTACAAGTGACAAGAGTGGAACAAATGCAGTGTAATGCTAAAATTAAGGACACATTTTTTAGCATGTTAAAGACAAAAAATGTATTTAATGTATTTCAGTTTACAGGTTATTTACTACGACTTTAAATGTATCTCATCCAATATTATTTTTTAAATAAATGTTTATAAATTATTATATTTTATATTTTTAAACATATATAATGTTTTTGTTTACTTTGAAAATGAGAATGAATATAAACACTTTTTTGAGGAAATATATAAACAAAATACTTTAATATTTAAATACTTTAGCGTGCAATATAATGTAGCTGTGATATAAATTTAATTCCACCATGTATGTGAGACTTATCATTCATTAATTAAACTTCTTTTTTTTTTTTTACTAAAGTTCAATTTAAAATTATTGAAAATAAAAGCATAAAAATTTGAATCTGTGAATTTTTTGCAAAATATAAATACAAACTACTTTCAAATAATTACAAATATATAATTAAAAAGTTCCTTATCATGCAATTTATTGTAACTGTGATATAAATCTAATTTCAACATGAATGCGAGACTTATCATCTATTACATTTTTTTTTGTTTGCTCGCTTCCATAGAAAACATAAACCGTATAAACTACATTTTGTTACATTTCCAGCCAAATATAAACAGTATACTTAATTAAAAGTTATTATATCACCTAATAATTAAAATAAACTATTAAAAACCTCATGCACTTCATTGTATCTATGATATAAAATGAATAAATAACGTCCACCTATAACTTTGTTTTATTACAGAAACTCAACAGAAAAGCAATCCTCCGAGGTCCTGTACATGTTTAAAAGTAATGCAATGTAAGTGTGGACGTATTTTCTCAGTAACATCATATTGCAGTTTCCCATCAGTTGATCCCCCACAAATCACTAGGTCTTAGCTTTTACTTGTACGAATACAAAGACACAGATATCATCTGATTTCTCTGCTGGTACATGGCCGTTCAGCTCAGGAAAAACTCTTTTTATTGATGTTGAGCTATCAGCGCCGTCTCCTTGGCCATTTCCCAGTACAATTACATGAAGCTGAAATATAGCAGCACAGCACAGCCATCAAAAACCCCAAGCTGTGGTGGAAAAGCATGTAGATTAATAACCCTCTTAAGAGCTTTGACTGGGTAAAATTTAAAAACGTCTCCATCATGATATGAAAGCTGCTTTATCATTACAAAGCCCAGGATATTTAGGCTCCAAGTTCTAGCCTTCATAATTTGTATTGGCGACTCTGCACAAAAGAGGAATGAATCTGTGACTTGATTAATTCACTTTCAAAAAGGCAAAGATCTGAAATTGAGTCTACACTTTTTTAACCACATGCATTCTCATAAATAACTTTTATTTAATTATCTAGAACAGAGGTACAGTAAATCATGCTTTATTAAAATAGTAATATGCAGGGTTCAAAATTAAGTCAACAAGAGACAAATATGAATAAAAAATGGATTTGGTGAACAAATAGACCATGGCTATGCCATCATAAAACTGGTTCAAATCAAACTGTTTTGTGATGGTGGATTTTTCAGTCATTCTTTCTGCACAGTTCATTGTTATGCCAATAGGTGGCGACAAGTGAATCACTGAGTCATTCACTCAAACGATTCATTCAAAAACAATGACGGATTCATTCTGGAAGGAATCAAGTGACGGTCTAAATGAGAAAATCAAAGATTCACAAAGATTCACAAAAAAAGATCCATAAAACACTGATGAACTCATTCAGGAACAAATCTATATGTGAATCATCAGTAAATTATTCACTCACTCAAATGATTTGTTCAAATTAGTGATTCATTCAGGAACAAAAAAATAAAAAAAACAGTCTGGTAACACATCGGTATCTGTGCATATTCTTGTATTTGATTTATTCTTAAGTGATGTTTCTGTTTGTAATCATACTACCTTGATGTTTTGTATATTTATATTTGTATAAAATATATACAGTATTTTATGGTTATACGAGTCATTCACTTAACTCAATTTGTTCCAAAGCACTGTATGATGAGACTAAACAAAGCTATTAATCTACGTATATCTGTTGTTATATTTCCTATGAATTATGTGCTGATTCATACTTTGTTCAATTTCTGAACCGCAAAAGTTGAGCAGAAGTAATAGTGACACTCTCCTTAGCAGACACTAACACTAATAACACAATCCCCAAACACCAGATACATATCAACTAGTTTGTTCTGAGAAGCAATAACATTCATCTGACAGAAATCAATGCAAACACAAGTGACTGCGCTTCTCTGTGCTCCGTTTCTTCTCATCTTTGTCGATGGTGTTGTTTTTCTGACCCTCGGTTTGCACTGTCAGAAATGTTTTCTCCTTCCGCTTCAGCCGACCCTCGTTCTGTTCCCCTTCTCTCTGAACAGACACTAAACGACTGCTTGCTTCAGGCCTGGCACGATGTGAACTTCCCTGATCTCTTCTCCAGCTTTTCCAACAGAAGCGGCAAACTGACGAGCAAACGAGACCCTCTGTGGTGCGCGCAAGGGTAAAAGGTGACTTAGGAGTGCCAATCATCACAATACTAGTCTAGAGGAACCACAGACAATCTACCAGGTGTCAAAAGCGTCCCGTGGTGAAGAAACGCCTACTGTTTGAGCGTGCGTGAGACTCATGCCGTGAGTAATGAGTGTTTCGGCTTTCGAGGGCTAGTGGATCCTGACTGACGTCGCGTTTTAAAGGAAGCTATCTGCGGATTGAGCTCAAATAACATTGTCACGCCACATGAGCTCTCTCCTGGAAAGCTATCCGCTATCAAGCAGATATAAGAGACATCACATTCTGACTCTATCGCGATTCGCCCGTTATGTTCTCCGTTTTGATTTTATGCCACGATCACACATCTCTTTCCCTGCTCCCAGAATTGCACTTCACGTATTGACTCCGAGTCAATTTTATAGTCCAGTGGTCTCGGGGCTGGACTGCCTGATTCGCCCGGTCTGCTGTCCGTATTTATGTTTCCACATGGCATCTCGACGGAGTCATTTTCACGTGGACAAACACTCTCGCACAAGAGCTCTTCATTAGACGCTGACGGCAGACACCAGTCGTCGAGTGACTCGGGAGGAATGTACTCACTACTTATTTATGCATTGAATTTGTGACACAACAATGTTTATTCAAAACGGCACCGAACCTGGATAAACATCTGCATGGCATCATTAGACACAGAGGATCGCGTTTGTTTCTTGCCTGGCGAACGATTTTTCAAAGTCATCTGTGGTACAATGTTGATTACCACAAGAGAAATGTACAATCACCCCTGATCTTTTCTTTCCTCTTTATTACTCATCAAAAAAAAATGAGTAATTCACATTTTTGCACCTTCATTTCTGCTTTTGAAACCTTGCTTGGCTGAGTCTGGATATTGCTCTTTTATGCTCACCAAGGCTGCAAGTCCAGAAAAACAACAACAGTATTACAATTAAAATAGTAAAATAGTATTACAATTAATTAATTATGAATATATTAAAAAATGCAGTTTATAAAGTCCTATGAAGCTGAGTTTTCAGCATCATTACTCCAGTCTTCAGTGTCGCATGATCCTACGAGACGATTTTAAGCTAACCCTGGCTGAATTTATTTGATTAAAAATCCAACAGTAATATTCTGAAATATTATTATGATTTAAAATAAGTGGATTCCATTTGGATACAGTGTAAAACATAATTAATTCCCTTAATGTAAAGTTGAATTTTCAGCGTCATTACTCTATTACTCTATATAAATACATTTTGATGTATTTATTTTAATAATGTTAAAAACAGTTGTGATGCTTTGATACATTTTATTTTTCAGGATTTTTTTGATGAATAGAAAGTTTTTTGTTTTGTTTTTAACCGAATCTTCTCAAACTAATTTTTTTGTAACATTATGTCATCACTGTCACTTTGGATCAATTTAATGCATCCTTGGAGAAGAAAATGTCTTGCAAAAGAATCTGAACCTTTGAACATTCGTGTATTTTTAAAGTATCTGCATTAATTTCTTGTCTAATTACTGTCTAAAATGCAGTCAATAGAGCTAAACATTAATTCACTTAATGATCAGTCCCAAATACGACACGAAACTATCAGAAATATTTAAATACGGTTCACATAACCCAAGATGGCTTTGGTGCAGATTGTGTTCTTGTGTTTCATGTCATAAAATCGATCTAAAATAGTTCTCTGTTTATTCTGTATGGTCTCATTCACTCATGCAGCCGCAGATGGCCTTGGGCGCTCATGTTCAGTCTCTGATATGAATCACGGACTGTCTTGTCTTCATTTAAGATGCTTCAGTATCATCTGAGGGTCCCTCAGCGGTGGCCCGTCTCTGTGGAAGAGGACGCTCGGTCTCTGACCCCTTCAGGCTTTCAGACCTGCAGCAGCGCCAGACACTCAATGACAGTTCCTAGAAAACTAGTCCAACCACCATCCGCAAGTTTCCTCTGAGGACTGCGACTACCAGTGTGAGACGGTGTGAGACAGAAAAGAAGGTGGAAAATTACATTTGCTATTACTTTTCTAAGCAATCAGACTTACAATTTTGGACCAGCAGGCAATAAAACAAGCTAAAAATATGTTAGACTTCATCTAAGGAGGGACCTGAGCTAATTCTGGCTTTGAGATTTGAAACTATTTTGACTCAGATCTGTAACAAACCACGTAGCAACTGCACAGAACACCCTAGCAACCATAAAACACCCTAGTAACCACTCACAACACTGTAGCAACTATGAGTTTAGCATGGGCAACAGAACCAGTTTTAGATGGATATAGTGTTGTTATAATTGCATTAAATTAATTGCATGTTAATTGCATGTTGTTTTTTTACTGCATAAATCATTTCATATAAAATAAAATAAAAATTACAAATATTTATTAAAATGTATATATGTGTGTATATATTTTTTTATTTATTTATTTATTTATTTTACTTGGCAACCAACTGAAATAAAATAAAGTTATAGTAGTAAAATTACAAAAAAAAAACAAAAAAACAAACAACAACAAAAAAACAAATTCAAATAAATAAATACATGAAAGCTAAATACAAAATAATAAAAAACTGACTAATAAAAATGGAAAAAAAGAGCATTAAATTAAAATGAATACTGAAAATATAAACATAAAAGCACATTTAAAAGAACACAATATAATAGAGTATAAATAATACTAAACTAAATATGTATTAAAAAAATACAAATAAAAAAATAACATTATCATATAGGATATTAGCCTATAATGTTATTTTAACTGTAATACTTTATGTAATAAAAATTGCTGCAATTATATTTTTTGCCAAAATAAATAATATATTATTATTACATTTAGATATTTGCGATCAATCTCAATAAAAACATCTTATTGGAAAGATCTATTTTAATAACCAACTTTCAGCTTGTGCCAAAACCATTTAAGACAATTATAGAGCTGGGCCACACTAGTCTAAGCTGTATTTTGTGACCAAGAGTGATCAGGAAAGGTCTATGTGATTTTTTTGTTAATGCCACACCAAACATCAGTAGCACACAACATCTCCAGATCTGCATCTGCATTCGGTTTGATCCAATTTATACGGCTGGTCTGAGAGGACAACGTCTCAAACTAGAATCACAGAGGATTGCTCCACTCCACTTTATCTACTTCAGTTAAATTACTTCGGCATCAGATAGAACCTCGGACTCGGAGAGGAATAATAAAAACAGGGAGGAAAAATGAGAGAAAGAAGGAGAAAAATGCATGGTTTCGGGAAACAGTATGGCGTCATCCCAATTTAAGGTTATCTGATGCTCTTTCTTCGGTGCGAGCCACCAGGGAACAGACGCAGGAGCTTTTCTTCGCTGTGTGTTACTCTGATGGCCACTGACTGACGTGGAACAATCAGCAGGGACACGGGATATTTTGGCAGTGATGTCTATCCGTCTTATCAAAACATGCATATGGATGAGAACATCTCTTGAGCCATTTTATTTTTTTTCAACAATGAAAGGCACATGAAATATTGAAGATAACAAAAGTGAAATCCCGTAGAGTGTAACAGATTGTAGAAGGAAGATTGCAGAATTACACGCAAATGTATTCATCGCATTGTGGTAGAGTATTTTTTTCTTGGCTTGAGGATTTCATTTGATTTGACACTAAAATCTTAATTGTTTTCTGATATTACCTGCAATAAAGAAACAAAATGAATATCTAAAAAAAAAAAAAAAAAAAATATATATATATATATATATATACACAGATTAAAATGGAAAATGAAAATTAATTAAGAGTAAAAAGAAAATAAAAATACATAAAATCTAAAATACATAAAATACAAAAACATTATAAATATAAAAATAAAAAAATATTTTTAATGTAATTTTAACAAAACAAAATGCTGCAATAATTGTTTGCAAATAATAAATAATAATAATAATAATAATAATAATAATAATAATAAATGATTACTAATTAAATAATACATTATTTTAAATAAAATAAAAATGTTTTATGTACTTTGAGCAATAAAGATTTTGCTCCAATAAAGTCTGCAAATACATAAAACTAAAAAAAATTGGTAAAAGATCACAATAATAATATTTAAATATCTTTAATGTCTCAACAAATTATGAATTAAAATAATAATATTAATAATATTAAAATATGTAAATAAACTATATATGTATGTGTCTGTGTGTTCTTATTTTACTGCATTTTTTATTTATTAAAAGTAAAAATGCAATAATAATTTGCAAATATTAGTATTAAATTAGCTCTTTACTCTGGAAAACCCAGTTTATAATTTCAATTACATCAGCGTACTGGTTTGATATAAAAACAAAATAAATAAATAAATAAGAAGTTAAGTTTTTACGTGTGCAACATCAGGATCTCTGGAAAATCAAGTCAATCGAGCAGAAGACAAGGGTTATTCAACTATCCCAGAATGGTGTACAACTCTTCCTCACACAGGGTGAAGCAAATTAATTATCATTCTGGATTTGTCCACTGATACTGAATGTCATTTTCCAGTGAGCTAGTTTGAGAGAAGTCCCGAAGTTAATGAATCAAACAACGAGGTGTTTGTGTCTTGACCGAGCTCAGAGCTTCTCAAGGGTGACTCCCACGGTTTATAGTAGCACACTAACATTTTACGAGTGTGCAGTACATATACTAAGCACTGTATTTGTATTTTGACCAAACTCTGACTGGTTATATTCAGTAATTTTAAATAAACCATCGTCAACAGAGCTTCGCGGAGCATACTCTTTGTTATAAGTGACACTGATTAAGCATCGCTGAGGTTGTTATTTGGGCTCAGCTCATGAAGCTGTAAAGTTTATGGGGTATAGGAAGGTCCAATGTTTTGGTATTCAACTTATTTCAGAGTTAACACATTTGTAGGGATGCTACAATTGATAAACCGCAGATCAGTTTTGGCCCACAATCATATTCTCGATTTGTAAAATAACAGTAGTAGACTTGTTATAATTGGGTTTGTTTCTAAGATCTGGCAACCCTGCATTTTTCCAAAGTCAGTTAACTTCAGTTTCATTCCCATAAACGGACAGTGTACAGAACAGGATTAAGCAGAAAAAGGTGAACTGGCGACTGAATTTAGCTGCAGTGTGTGTATGCAAGCAGTTTTCCAGCACTGTATGCTGAACATAGACAATACGTGTGGCCTTCTTCAGAGAGGCTGTCAGAGAAAAAGAGCACAAGAAGAAGTTCTCCGCTTATCTTGAGATCAGGGAGAGATTACTGGAAGCTGGAGAGCTAGAAACAAGAAGAAAAGAGCATGACAAATGCATAGCAGATAACCATGCTATCTAAAAAAATAAAACAGATACTACGAGGATAAACAGGTAGTTAACATACCTCAGGGAGAAGAACAATCACCAAAGAGATTCCTTTAATACGTGTCTTTTTCATCTCGACAGCAGTCAGACTACAGTAAATAGAGTTTAAATACAGAATTATGTGCTTTGCTTATTTGCATATTTTTGGATGAACTAACCCTTTAACACCGGTCAAAACACATGCACAAGTTTGCCACTGATTTAAAACACCTTAGCAACACATTAAACTGCCTTTCTGCTCAAGTATTCAATCTACAGGTCTAAATATCCCTCAGACTTCAAGGTTTAACAAAGTTTTCTCTTTTAAACTCATAAAAACCATAAAACTTCAGCCCACCAGCAGATTCAATCCATGTGCATTTTTGTCTCAGTTTCTATTGCTTCTTTTCCCCTGTAATGTGTCAAGGCTCTGCTTCAGAAAGGCTGTATTATGCTGGCCAATAACTAAGGATCGTGGCCGTCAGTCTGCACGGCTTGGCAAACAGAAACACGTGTTTGCGCTCTCGTACCTCTCTGCGCAGCGGCTCGTTTATCTTGGCTGTCAGGTAAAGGGCATCGGACGAAAAGGTGAAACGTTTTCTCTCTTTCTCCCAACTTATTAAAAAAGCCTGCTGTCTTCAAGACCACACACAACTTCTCTGAAAGTGACGTACAGCAAGCCTAACGTGCATTCAGACACACACAAACTCTTCATGCACATTTAATCATTTCCTTTTAGATACACGCTTGACAAATACGAGGAAACAAGCTGTTCTTGACTATGTACGTACATTGTTGGGTTGTGTCTGAGATACACTGGAGAATGCTTGTCATTGGCAAGCACAGATAATGAGTCATTATTAAATTTTTAAAACTGTCATACTTTGAACAATCAAATGCACAACAAGTAAATAAAAATGAATGATTTAAAGGAATGTTCTGGATTCAAAACCAAATCAGTCAACAGCATTTGTGACAAACTGATAATTACTGTAAGTTTGTAATGTTACGATCCATTCAAAACATCCTGCTTCCACCTAGCAACACACATCACAAACACCTTAGCAACCATTTAGTCCTTTACAAATGATATAAACTATATATACTTTTCTAAATATATATCTACACTTACAAGGCTTTTACTGCTAAATAAAACTATTCAAAGAGTTTTGTTCATCGAAAGATTAAATAAAATAAAATATAAATATTAGACAAAGCAGTTAAATAAAAATCAGACATGCTGCCTTTCCAACTAACTTAAAAAAACATCAAACTAAAATACGAATAAATAAACCTAAATGTAATATATATAAAATTAATATTATTATTATTATTATTACACACTATTTTATTTTTATTTTCCAATTTAAGAAGTAAATAATATTTTATACTATTGAAAAGACTCCTAAATGTTCAAATCTAAATTCTTAAATAATAATAATAATAATAATAATAATAATAATAATAATAATAATAATAATAATAATAATAATAACCAAAGTTAGGAAACAAAAAATTAAAAATAATTAAACCTAAATACTTACAAAAATAATACAATAGCAGATATTTGTTTTAAATATACTAAAATAAAATTAAAACTGAAAACATAAAAAGCTAATTCAAAATAAGCAATATATATATAAAAACTATAATAAAATATCTCTAAGTACTATTTGCTATTCCTATTTTGTAGCTAAAGAAATAAAGTATATTTAATGTTCATGAAACATCCTCCAAATTCTTGAAAATACAGGTTAGCCTGAAGCCTGTTTTACATACTGAAAGGTAACATTTAAGGAATTTAACATTAGTGTTAACAAAATATTTATGAAAAGATTATAAGAGTATAAACTGATAATTTCAAAAGTTTCTATTTTGTTTACCATTTACTCTTCTGCACTGGCCTCTGACTGCATTACTGTGCTTTTTACAAACTTACGGAGGATATTTTTTCACTGATAATTAACAGCATGTCAGCTTGTATTTTTCACGGGGTGTTCATTTAACCTCTCATACTGCAATAACTCAACATTCAAAGTTATGTGGTGTGCAGATGTCTGAATATGAGTTTTCATTGTTTACTATTCACTGAATCTGTTTAACTCGGGGCGATACTCTAATAATTGAAGGACACATTTAAGTCTCATTCTGCAGTTAATGAAAGCTGCACAATAAAAGCACATTGCCGTCAGAGCAATGATGTGTACATTATGATAGCCAAGGGCAGACGCTCCAAACTAGCAGTTTTATGAATTTATTCAATGCATTTCTTTTAAACAGAAAGTCTAAACAAGCAGGCCTGAGAAGGAGCTGTGGTCCTGGTGGATGCTGCGAGTTTAAAGGTGATGGCACTATGTTTAATGCTTGATTTACGCCTGAGCTTTTAATTAGATGATTGCAGCGCTCGTGTGACGGGACACATAACACATGGTCTTACGGATGCTGCAGTTAATTACTGAGAGGTTATTCATCTTCAGTGCCCTCAGACTGTTGAAGCCCGGGGTTGAATACATAATCGCACAATTGGCTCGGTGAAAAATGACGCCGCAGTGTTGTTCAATGTGATGTAATGGCTGCGAGGTCTCGAGACAAATGACACTAAACTGTGCTTTTGATGCTGCTCCCACACAGATCAGATAACATCCATCCAAAAGTGTGTACATTTCTTGAATTAGAGTTAAATTAACGGGCAGCGCTTCAACTGGAGTACATCTGCATGTGCAAACATGGACCTGAACCCTGCACGGAAACACACAGCGCTGATCATTCAGATTCACCAAACATCCTTAAACATAACTCCAACTGTTTTTCTAACTAATAAAGTAAATGATATTTTGTATTCTCTTTACAACAATCTTAAAGGGACAGTTCACCCAAAAAATGAAAACTTGCTGTTTATTTACTCATCCTCAGGCCATTCAAGATGTAGGTTTCTCGTTTTTCAGGAGTGTAACCAAGACATTCATTCATTTATATATTTATTTGGCAGGACAAAAATTGTACTTTGTGATTTATTAATATGCAAATCAATGGCTGCTAGCACTTAAGTAAAAAAAAAAAAGAGCATATAGAGGCTTTTTTAATAGTCGTGGCTCCTGTCAACATATTGAGGTCTTATGAAGAGAAAAGATCAGTCTGTGCAAGAAAGTGGAAATTATTTACAGCATTATTACCTGAAATCTAGAGCCCAAGGCAAACTGGTTCATTCAGACAGTTAGATTTATTTTTTCAGTGAACTGGTTCAAATAACCGATTCACCGGCAATCACATATGCACAGATATATTATTAAATCATTTAATAATGACGTGAAACCACTTGTTTTACAAGTCTAAAGCATATAAAGTGAATAAACGTCTTCATCAGCTCACCTTTATACATAAACCATGAGAAACCATAAAAACATTCAAGTGTTCGGTTCACTCATGGCTCTTCGGTCCGAGTCGAACCGTTTCCTCAGTTCAGAGACTGTTGGAGGAACTGGAGCCTAAATGATTCATTCATCCCAGAATCAGAAACACGCCGCTATTTTGGCTCATTTCCAGTCATAGTGACTGTCAGGCGTCTGAAAGTGAAATTTGATTCTGTATCTTACAGATCTGTGCTGCTGGAGCCACAAACTGTTTAAGATGATTCAGACTGACCAGTTGAACAGATTCAACTAGTTCATTAAAAGAGTCAGTTCACACGAATGATTCAGTCACAACCAGGACATCTCTAGAAACCGTTTGCCTGAGGCTCTGGATTACAGGTAATAATGTTCGTTATCTTGCACAGACTGATTGTTTCCCTTCATAAGACCTCAATATATCGCCAGGAGCCACAGGTATTCACTTTGTGTTCTTTGATATGTTTTTTTTTTATTATTCTCAAAACAGCCACTGATTTGCATGACATGAATCACCAATGTAACAGGAAAAAATCTTCTTCTCTGTTAAACTGAAGGAAGTCACCCACACCTTAGCTTGACCTGCTGATTTTTTGATTAATAATAATAATAATACATAATAATAACACCTTGTATACAATCACAAGTAGTGATTCATTTAAATAATTTGAACAAATTAATTTGACTAAAAAAAGTTTAAACTTAACATCATTTAAGTGCTTTAAAGCAGATACATTTGGAATTTTTGAAAAGGGTTTTTGCAGGCTGACAGTTACTTTTAGCATATATATATATATATATATATATATATATGAACAATTGATATATATGAACAAAAGATCACAACATTCCTCTTGACTACTAACTTTTTCAGAAACAGCAATGCAGTACTCATATTATGTCGTTGTGGTCATTCTGCTGAGGTTTTGGGTGTAGATGAGCAGCTGATAACGTTAGGTCTCCATATTTCCTCCTCAAAAACTGTGTCATGTTTCTTTATTTTGGAGGAAGGGCAATGGAACCATCACTGTTCGTTGTATCTCTGGGAATGTGGGTGTGATCCGCGGCGTTCGGTCTGACCATGCAGTGCTGAGTGAAATGAACCCAGAGTTGTAGGTCAGAGTCGACGGGTCACAAGGTCCTCGGTCATATATTGAGAGCAGACTTTCTATTACTTGAGTCTAAGGAGATGATAGCTTAGCGTGGATACAGAAACAAACTAAATCCCACACATTCTCACAGCAATCAAGAATCAAAAACTGCTGCTTGTTGAATAAAAAAAATACTGTAATGAATGATGACAATCCATTAATGTTTCTAAGAACAACACAGGACCTCCATCAGTGTCCTTTACCACACAATCTACAACTCCACGACAAAACAAGTTTAAGTTTGCAGTGGTTTGCAGCCTGGATCAAAAATAAAAGACAATAAACAGACAACATGCCTTTCTATTGGTTGTACTCAACATGCAACTCAACCAGTGTAGTCATATCCATAAATGAATGAGTCTTATGATCCAATTCAAAATGACTCACTTCACTGAATCACTCAAAATGGTTACCAAATGAACGTTTGAATCACTCACTGACCACAAGATTTATATTTTGTTATAATTTAAATGAACCAGGAACTATGACTTTTAAGAAAAATAATAATAATAAATGTAGTTAGTTAGATAGTGGTTGCTTAAAAATACAAAAGAAACTGCTAAATGCCAGAAAGGAGTTATTTCCCTCCTGACTCTAAACACACAAGAACTGTGGTTCAGCACTGGCGCTTTAAAGGACCTGTCCAAAACACAACAAACGCTCTTTTCCTCCACCCCAAGAAGATAAAGCATGACGAGAGCTTTCCCGGTCCCCTCATTCTTTCATCAACACAGCTGTACCTCGGTCAGAGCATCAGTCAATCTGCTTTTCACATCTGTGTGCGGATCGATCGCAGCTCGGATCACCTGTGGCTTCATTTGGCCTTGCGTGACAGTGTTTGAGCTGCTCTAAATCAAACACAACCACACACACAGCGAGAGAGAGAGAGAGAGAGAGAGAGAGAGAGAGAGAGAGAGAGAGAGAGAGAGAGAGATCAGCCAGAGCAGCAGTTCTTCATCTGGACCACTGGACTGAATTAACCCACTTTAATAAAGGTGCACAATCTAAAAACAGGGTGTCTTTTCCTGAGAGCAGCGCTGTAAAAACTCATTATCACATCTGTCAATCTAGTGACCAAAATTGTGTATCTGCGACAACTGTCAAGAAAGACATTCAGTTATACGGTTATATATATTGCCATCCAAAAGTTTGGGGTTGGTGAGATTTTATGTTTTTGAAAAAAAGATTCAGCACCAAGGCTGCATTTATTTGATCAAAAACAGAATACAGTAAAACAGCAATATCGTGAAATAATATTGCCATTTAAAATATGTTTACTATGTAAATGTTGAAATGTAATTTATTATCATGATCTCAGTGTCACGTGATCCTTCAGAAATCATTCTAATATGCTGATTTGCTGCTTAAAAAAAACATTTATTATTATTAAAGTTCATAATTTTACTGCTTCATATTTTGACTATTAGTGTGATGATGTTGTAATAAGAGTTGTTTTTGCTTATATATACAGAATTTGACATTTACGGAGTGTGAATTTCTGACCATCGGTGCCTGACATAAGCATGTACATCAAGATACTTCAGAGAGTACCATGATTTTACTATGGTACATATCCAAAAACACTCTTCAGGATTTGCTAACCAAATGTTTGTTTTGGTCGAATACTACTATGAATTACATTTAATAAAAATAAAAAATAAAAACTTACAGGGAACTTGCAGATAACGGAATGTTCTATCAATGTTTCCTCAGGTTATGAATGAACGTTCTTCATGTAACATTAATAGAATGTCCGTTCGTCTTTATTAAAGTTCTCAAAATATTCTAACAGAGAACCATAACACTTTTCTCATAGTCACTATCTGCATAGTGAAGAAAAACAACAGTTCATGATTCCCAAAACTGGGTTTGATGTTATTTATATAAAATTTTAATATCTGGCACATGGTATTTTCAAATACTTGACTGATTTTCCTAAAGAGCTTTTATTTATTTATTATTATAGTTAACAGTATTAATTTGCATGTAAAGGCACTCATTGTAATTGAAATCATTTATCATGATCCAGAATTACTCACAAAGGCAATTTCCACAGCTTTTGATGCATTACAGTGTTCATTTAGACTGGGTTTAAGGAGCGTGTTTGCTTTGTCCTCTCCATCCACTCTCACACTGAGGTGATGCAGTGTTTTACCGCAGTATCTCCGCACCTGATTTTACCATCTGCTTTTCTGCACGCCGGCAGATGGTATTTATGTCGAATTTCACAGAATAAAATGCTCTGATCAAAATATGCAATTAATATCTGTGTTCAGCAGACTGCAGGGATGTACGGTATCATTAATAGTCCAATAACTGATGACCAGCTACTGTGTATTGTGCTTAGGCTTGTTTAATATGGCCCTACAGTTAGCGTTTAAGGACAAACCCGAGCTTTTGGCCTCGGTCATGGCGTCTCCATGTCAAACTAAGATTTAATGGTGACATTCCTAGTCTGGAACCGAGAAACATGAGGTCACGTCTGTTGAACGTCCAACCATCTTTACACACAGACGTGTGAGGACTGAGAGCAGCAGAGTCACAGATACGTGAAACAATGTGAATTACTTGACCTTAAACATTTCCCATTTGGATTCCCGCCTCAGGCGGCTGTTTCTGAAGAAACTCTCACCTGTGAATGAATGTTGGGGAATCGTTTCTGCTGATAAAGACCCCTGTGCTGGCTTCTGTAACTAGTCTCCTGTTTGGTCGGATAATAAGGCCTGTTTTAACGCATCATTTGGAGCTGGGAACGTGTTGAATGCACAGAGAGAGAGAGAGAGAGAGAGAGAGAGAGAGAGAAAGAGAGAGAGAGATGGCAGAATGAAACCATGAAATGAACACAGCTCCCCCTTCTGGCCAAGACCTAGCACTACAAACAAACATTAACTAGAGATTCAAAAAAATATGATAATCATAATAATATAGTTATTTAATCTGTGCATTTTTTTTAAAATCAGGAATGCCTTAAATTTATCAACTGTGACAGTAAAGACATTCATAGTGTTACAAAAGATTTCTAATTTAAATGTTGTTTTTATTGAACTTTATATACATCAAATAATCCTGAAAAATAAAATATGCCACGGTTTACACAGAAATATTAGTCGGCACAACTGTATTCATTATTGATAATAATTAGAAATGTTTCTTGAGCAGCAAATTATCATATGAATGATTTCTGAAGATCATGTGACACTGAAGACTGGAGTAATGATGCTGAAAATATAGCTTTGATCAGAGAAATACATTACATTTTGTTATAGATTCACAGAAAGCAATGATTTTAAATTGTAATAATACTTTTTTTTTTTTTTTTACTGTATTTTTGATCAAATAAACTCAGCCTTGGTGAGCAGAACAAAATAATAAAATAAATAAATAGATTTTTACTGTTGTTTTTATAAAAAATGTTAAACTTTAGTTTATGTCCCTGCCTGGCAAAAATATATTTAGCTACTTTCTATTTCCAGTTAAAGGCAGAAAGTAATTGGAGGAGGCACATACTGTTTCTACACAATTTAATAAAACTCCGCATACGCCCTTGATATGAATCATCAACATTCTTGGATCACTTTCCTGGAAAACAGACTGTGAGTTATAAATGTTTACAACTCCTAAAAAAGGTTGATAATTATAAACAATAACGCCTACATGACAGATTAGACAACACATTAGTGCCACCTAGTGTTCAAAATCTACTAATAGAAAAGCAATGCGTTTTTAAATGTTAGTTTGCAGTGCATTCATCTTAAGTGCAAAATATAACATGTATTTAGCCTGCATGGGCAAATATGGGACTATGGCATCCCTCATCAGAGTAAATGGGTCGATGAAGCCTGGGAAAGGTAATCGGGGGTAACGGCACTCCCCATCGTCCCACCGCAGCGCTCCGCTCCACCCTGAGGAAACGGGAGCTCAAGGAGCCGAGGGAGAGCCGGGCGCTGGAGTGCGGTGTTGGTGGGAGAGTGAGTCATTAATCCTGGAAGTGGATGTGGTCGGCCACATGCTAGCGGTGATCATTTATGCTAAACAGAGTGAAGAGGAGAAATGGGACGGCGTAGCTGAGGTCACACTCATTAACAATGCCTTTTGTGTTACAAAATAAAGCCTTCAAAATATGAAGTAAAAGGTTATGTGTGCTCATTTTTATTTTATGGGGGTGATTTGAGATGCCTTAAAGGGACAGATGACATTAAACGGAAATGTTGTCATCGTTTACTCACCTTCTAATCGTTACACTAACTGCAGTTTAAACTTGAGTCACAGCGGGAGGCAAGATTATAAACCAAAAACAAAAAAAAAAAACCTTAATGTAAGAAGAAGAAGAAATAATGCATAATATAAAGAAGTATCAGATTCCTTCCTTTGAAGATATTTAAAAAATAAATAATTAACAATTATTATTGAGCTGTAAGTTTGATAATTTAAGACTTTTCTTTGGTTAAGGTATTAGAAAAAAATAATGTCTCTAATATTTCATGATAAAATATTAAACATTCATTAATAATTAAATTAGATTCAGATGACTTCAAGAGTGCATTATAGATAGACAGACAGACAAACAGACAGATGGATAGATAGACAGATAGATAGACAGACAGAAACAGACAGACGGATGGATATATAGACAGACAGATAGACAGAGAGACAGACACAGACAGACAGACAAGCAGACAGATAGATAGACAGAGAGATAGACGCAGACAGACAGAGAGACAGACAGACAGATATATAGATAGATAGATAGATAGATAGATAGATAGATAGATAGATAGATAGATAGATAGATAGACAGACAGACAGACAGACTAGACGGAGAGATGGACAGAGAGATAGACGCAGACAGACAGACTAGACAGATAGATGGACAGAGATAGATGCATACAGACAGACGGATGACAGACAGACGGACGGATAGATATATAGATAGATAGACAGACAGACAGACAGACAGACAGACAGAAAGAAACAGACAGACAAACAGACAGATAGATGGACAGAGAGATAGATGCAGACAGACAGACAGATGACAGACAGACAGACAGATGGATAGATAGACAGAGAGACAGATGGACAGACAGAAACAGACAGACAGATAGACGGATAGATAGACAGATAGACAGAAACAGACAGACAGACATTAGATAGATGGACAGAGAGATAGACGCAGACAGTCAGACAGATGACAGACAGACGGACAGAGAGATAGACACAGAGACAGACAAACAGATAGATAGATAGATAGATAGATAGATAGATAGATAGATAGATAGATAGATAGATAGATAGATAGATAGATAGATAGATAGACAGACAGACAGAAAGAAACAGACAGACAGACAAACAGACAGATAGATGGACAGAGAGATAGATGCAGACAGACAGACAGATGACAGACAGACAGACAGATGGATAGATAGACAGAGACAGACAGACAGACGGGCAGAAAGAAACAGATGACAGATAGACGGATAGATAGACAGACAGATGGACAGAGAGATAGACGCAGACAGACAGACAGACAGACGGTCAGACAGACAGACAGATTAGACAGACGGACAGACAGACAGATGGACATAGATAGATAGATAGTGTCAGTAAGATTTCATTGCTGCTCTTCACAATAACCCTGAATTTGCTCTCCGTTTCTCATTCTTGGAGTAAGACGCTCCCAGCTCTGAACTCTTCTCACCGTGTGGATGTGTATTTCACCACAGGAAATTCAATTTCAGCTTCTGGGCTGAAATGAAACATCACGAGGGCCGCGGGCGAACTGAGACGAGGGAAGTGATCGACGTGTTGACTGGCGGCGGATGTTTCCGGAAGAATGGATTCTGCTTTCTTTTCATCCAGTTTGTCAGACTGGAGTTCAGCACAGCCCTGTCATCTTTATAGTGTGCAAAACTGGTTAAAACAGTCAATGTGTCCATCGAAATAGTAGCGTAATGATGCATAACTTTAGTTTTTTAACCAAACTGCTTCAATAAGACGTTTATTTATTAAAAGTGCAAAGACAAATGAAATGTCAGCGCTCCGACAGAAGATCCAAATGTGCTTCAAACGCACATCGATCTCAAGGTCAGACAGCTTATTAACCTAACACATGAATGTAGCTGTTTGACAAAAATGGCCTGATATATAAATAAACATTTAGGGAAAACCAAACGATTGCGGAAGATGGGCGGGAAGGGGGATTGCAGCACTGTGTGTAATCATCATGAATAAAACATGGCGTTCTTGTTGATTTTGTGTGTGAGAGAGTGTTTGTGGATCGTCTGGGCAGGAATTATAATTTTGCTCATCAAACACAAACGTCTCCGGCTGCAAACAAGCCACAAACAAACAGCCCGAGACTTCAGCATTGAACACGGCTAAACATGGACCAATTCAGCAGACCTCAACATCAGGAATAAAAATCTTAAGGGATTTAATGTTTTTAATGTTTACGATTCCAAATTTCACTTAATCACTCCATATAATAACTCCACTAATAGTTCAATTTAGCACTTAGAGATTGCAGTAACAATTATTTTAGAATTAGTTCTAAGATAGAGAATATATTAAATAAAAGGATTGGTGACGTCGACAAGTAATATGCCAAAAGGAAAAAAAAAAAATTAATTAACAAAAATTAAATAAAATAAAACTGATTGACCAAAACAAATAAAATAATAATAATAATAATAATAATTAATAAGAGGACTGGCAATGTCAGATCAAATGAATGAATGAATGAATGAATGAACGAACGAATTAACAAATTAATTAATTAACATTTAATTATAAAAAAAATATATATAATTAAATATAATGATTGATAATGACAGTTATAGCAGTAAATAAATAAAAAAATTCAGTGAATAAGGGAATCATTTCCTGACATAGTGAGTAAAATATTAAATAAGAAGATCGTTATTGTCAGTTATTTTGATGCAAAAATAAAATAAAATAAAATAAAATAAAATAAAATAAAAACTGATGGACCATATTAAATATGACGACTGATAATGGCATTTATAGCAATAAATAAATAAACAAACAATTTTACATATTACGTTTTACAAATTAAATTAAATTAAAACTGATGTCCTGACACAGAGGTACATTTTTTTTTTTTTTTTTTTTTTTGGGACTGGCAATGAAAATAAGTAATTAAATTAAATGAATCAATCAAACTGACGGTCCTTATATAATAATAAATAAAAAAAAAGTGGACCAGTAGAGTCAGTTATTAAGAAAGAAAGAAAGAAAGAAAAAAAGAAAGAAAGAAAGAAAGAAAACACATAATAAGATAAACATGCAATGTTCATAACAAGAAGACAGAAGACATGAATTTGAAGCAGCATGTGAGTGAAATGATGACCATCCATTAATAAAGCACACTTTTTTCCTTGCTTGATTTTAAACTGACCTCCTTCCAAACCCGTAAATCATATTTTAAGCTTTCAGATCTCTCAAACTGTCCATCAGAGCCTCCTGTAGTCTGCAAGCTCTCAAAGTAAATGTCTGTACACTTGACCAGTCCAGGAATGAGTAACTGTGATTCTCTCTCCTCTAATGCACACGTCTCAGAAGGACAGAGTCTGTCGGGACGTCCCGGGTCCATGTCAGCCGAAGGAAAGGTCTGCCAGATTCTTTTTTAACTGTTTTCTCAGAAGCTCAACACAAGCAACATCACATTTTCTAGAGACCAGATGCTGAGTTTACATTTTTCGCTTTTATATACATCATAAATAACCCTGTACGGATTATCCAGAGAAGGCTTTAGTTATGATTAGAGGCTACTCAAGGCAATATAGCTGAAAACACATGCCAAGCATTGAGAAAAACACTCCGAATGCCCTAGAAAAGAGCACTAAACACACTCAGAGCAGCCCAGCATCATATCAGCTAGTTTAGTCTTCTTCACAAAATGTAAAAAAAACGTTGAATACTGAGTTTGTAAAGTAAAGTTAGAGCCTACTCTTACCAAAGATCAAATCAGCAGCAGCTGCAAGGTTCATCTGAAACTGCAGGCTGCTGATTAAAAATTGTATTTTCTATTATCAGAAGCAAGTATTAATATTCTACAGGTTCACATTATACCTGAATCGTTGGTCATTTTCCACTGACTTTAGAGAGATATAGAGACGCGCCAAGACAAAACTTCTTTATCTTTAGGAGTCCAACGCAGACTAATTAATACAAGACTGAATCTTGGGAAAAACAATGTTCCACTAATAAAAACTAATTATATTATGAATAAAATAAAATATCCTTATTTATAGGATAATGAAGAATTTTAGCATGAAACAATTTCCTATTCTTTTTTTTCCTCATTGTGTATTCTCATATATATATTAGTGTGGTCAATTGTCATTTGTATGGCTTAAAAACAAAATTAATATTATCTACATATTAATATGTAAATAAATACACATTTTCCCACACTATTTTTGCTAAATTGTTCTTTAGCTCCACAAAGTGTTAAATTATCATAAACATCAACATGAATTATAAATCACAACAAGCACACTATACCACACAACATTTTCGAAAGGCATTAAAAAAAAATACATACAATTCAATAAATTTGACCCCAGTCTGAGGTGAAATATGACCCAGGCATGGTCATGATAACTGCTTTCATAAACAGAAGAGCAAAAACTCAGCCTTCTGTTTTCATTACATTCCTAATGAATGAACTTTCCTTAAATAACCTGAAGGTCACACGTTCACCTTTCCTCCTGCGTCTGCTCTTATTTATCCAGGCTAATTGCAGGTGGTCGTTTGGCCCCGCTCTTGAACATGCACCGTGGCCCTTTCACAGTGACCAGGGCCCAGTCCGCTCGTTTCAGGCCCGAATGGCCTTGCTAAATCAGTCTGTCGCCCTCCGTCCTGCTTTATTTGTCCTTTTTACCCCTGTGTGCTGGGCTGCGTGCTGATTTATCACCGTTACCTCCGGAGGGTCAAACGCTAAAAGCAGTGCCCTGAGGTGCGATGGAGGACGAGGCTGCAATACATAAGTAGACCGCTGTGGACCATCTATCCCAGAAAACAAGGACTGCTGTCTTCCTCCGAAGTCTTTAAGACGCCAGAGTTACAGAACATATCTGACCTAATTCATTATGTATTTGATTCCAGGTTTACCCTTTAACATGATAATACCATGGTATAGTGATGTTAGTATGTTATTTCACAATTTCAGTAACTTTGAAACATATAATGTGGTACTGAATTATTACCTCAATGCACCAATTTACTTCAAAGAATATTAGAGTAGTGGCTACTTTTGAAAAGCATGATAATTGGATTAAAAACATCATATCTCACTCACTTCCTTGGTCTTCATCCTTTTGTGTTCATTCTTTTGAAACTATTAACAATTAATAAACCAGGTAAAAACAAAAGTACCTTTTTTTAGTCCTGTTAATCATTTGTTTAATTATTTAAACTGTAATTTTATAATACAATTTCAACATACATTTTTAGTTAATTGTCTCCAGTATTTAAAAAAACTTTTTTTTTTGATAAAAAAAAATATTTAAAACAATTTTAATTTTTTGTATTTTACATTGAACATTAATTTATTTTGGTTTTCTTTTTTCCTATATAAAATAGTATTGTGTAAAAATATTTATAATTATATATCAGTCAAAACTTGTTTTTTTACAGTAAGATTTTTTGTAAAGAAGCCTTTTCTCACCAAACCTGTATTTATTTGATCCTAAGAACAGCAAAAGCAGTAACAAATAGTTTTAGTGCTTAAAATAACTGCTTTCTATTTGAATATATTTTAAAATGTAATTTATTCCTGTGATTTCAAAGCTGAATTTTTAGCATTATTACTCCAGTCACATGATCCTTCAGAAATCATGTTAATATGCTGATTTGCTGCTTAAAAATATATTATTATTATAATTTTTTTTATTAGGTTGAAAACAGCTGATCTTTTTTTATATACTGTATATATACTACCAACTTAAAAGTCAAAATTAATATCTGTATAATCATGGTTATAATTATTTGACAGTGCATTGTTTTAGTTTAGTTATTCTGAAGCAAACTTTTAGCTATTAGCTGCATGTTTACTGCATTTCTGTTCTTTTTAGTTTATTTAAATAAGGGGAAAATTGGTCTTAATTCACATACATATTCAAAAGTGCACCCTTATTTATTTTAATAAACTGATCAATCCTGCACCAAAATCAATCAAATTATCATTTAAATTGCAAAAAGAACAGATTTAGTCAATAAGCAAATAATAATGATTTTACTGCATTTATTGTTGTTACCGTTTATTAACCTGAGAGTCCACTCTGTCCGTCTCAGCGTTTACTGCTGGACATAACCTCTCCTCTTGAGTCATGCTCCCACCTGACAGCGGGGAGGAAACACCACCGGCGGTTAATTTATGGGGGTGATGAGGCGCTGACAGGCCAGGAGAGATGGACTGGAGGAGAGGATGCTGCGGATCCGTGAACAGCTGGCCTGTCACTTATAAAGCTGTTTATGGTGAGCCGGAATAACACCAGCAGAGACCAGCAGCATATAAACTCATTCATTACACAGACGGGAACCTCACACGAGTCTATCGTCTCCATACAACACACACTCCCGTTTCATTTAACCATCAGATTCAGTTCTCTTAGGCTTGTTCATAAAATGCAACTTAAACTCAATATATTCTGCCCTTTTTACTGGAAATGATGTCAGCAGCACCTAATAAATGATATTAGTAAAGTAATGTATAATCACAGTTAAAAAGTTACAAGCTAATAGTTTGCCTCAGAAAACAACAGACAAAATAAACAAAACGTTTACTGTATATATCATATAATAAAATTACATATATGGTATCTTAATTGTTCTAAGCATGAATAAATAAATGACCTGCCTGCATGTGCAGTACTGGAAATATGCACAACTTCTAAAATCTATCCTGATTTATAATTGAATTAGTGCTGTCAAATGATAAATCACGACTAATCACATACAAAATACAAGTTTTATTTTGAATAGTATGTGTGTGTGTGTTGTGTATATTTCATATGTATATATAAATACACTAACAGTATATATTTTGAAAAAGTTTTTTTATATTCATATAATTTACACAGTAAATTAAATAACCTGTTTTTAGTATTTAAATACACACAGTACACATACAACTTTTTTTTTTTTTTTGGATGCAATTAATTCTGATTAATCGTTTGACAGCACTAAATTAAATCTATTCATCCTCCCTAAAAATACAGCATAGTGATCAGAATAAAGAGCAAAGACTGAATCTCATCAACGACACACCGGACCTAAACACATTTCTGTTCTTACGGTGTAATATAAACCACTGACAGTACAATAATTATATCTAAAGTCACCATGAACTAGTATGATGGATCATGTGTTAAACCTTCAGATATTTAACCAGGGACAAGTAGACCCCAAAAAAAAAATTGTGATTGACGGATTGTGATTTAACGGAGTGATTTAAATGTTAGATAAATAGAGATGCATTGATATATGATAATCCAAAAAAAAAAAAACAGCAAGTGTAGACACGCGTACAAGCAACTCCTTCTGAGAGAAATTCTTTGTCATTATTCACACCTGAAGAAGCTGACAGAAAGAAAGCAGGCTTTATGATTTATGCCACTCTTGAGGACGTGATGATGAATAATTGCAGCTAGAGGCAGAAGATGTGCAGAAGATGTGAGATGTGTACCTGGCCACACCAGCCCCGTTCCAGCAGGCCGTCCCGTCTTCAGAGGCCAGCTCGCTCACACACAGCTGGTCAGCCAGGCCGCCGTAGAAGGCACGGTGCAGACGCAGACTGCTGAGGAACTCTCTGTAGACACACAGAGGAGCGTTTCACTGTCTGTCCAGCAGAGGGAGCGCTAACACAGCTCTGGAAACACCGTCCGCTTTTATTCAAACAAACTCTTCCAACTAATGCAGCTGTCAGGGACATACTACTGTAACAACCAGCAGTTCATATCTAATACATTTTATATGTGCATAAATTAATTATTAATATAACCAACGATTTACTTCATTGGCTACCCCAACTATTTGTTTTTTTTTTTTTAATTTACAGTATATTTTGTATATCGTGTTAAATGTTAAATATTATTGATTAACATTTCAATATTAACTTGGAAAATCTATTATATGAAATATATTATATTTACTTGTACTGCTATTTTCTAAAAATAAAGTTTTTTTTTTTCTGTATGAGACCAAAACAAATTTTAATACTTTATTGATATATTAATATACTATTTATTAATATATTAATATACTATTTATTAATATATAATATACTATTATACAAAATGATTGAATTCATTAAAAATATCACATTAATATGTAAAATCGTATACATACAAATATTTACAGTACTTGTAAATATACTGTTAAATATATTTTACTTTGTATTATTAATTATATATGCAAAATACCAATTTATACTGTATTTATCTTATTAAAAATGCATGCGAGTAAAAAACAAATCTTACATATGTAATTTTTATGATATAATATTAGTATATGTAATATGAATAATACAATGTTAATGTCATTATTACGACTTGCTGTTTTCTAAATAGTATTATACATTATTAATACTATATAATATTGATGTAGTTATTATCATTAATAATAATAAAATCTTAATATAGACATAAGCAACATTTCTTGGCAGTAACAACCATTGTGTCTTAAAACAGAAGTTTATTCGTTGTTTAAGACCAAAATATTTTAAATGTATATTTTACGGACCTTGTATCACCTTGTTAAATGTTAAATATTATTGATTAAAATTGATATTAATGTATCAAATATATCATATAAGTCCAATTTATACTGTAAATATGTTATAACATTTTTTTTTTTTTAAATGAGACAAAAACAAATTAATGTTTAGGTTATTCCAGTATTCATGTTATTATTATTGAGATATATTTTCAAAATACTATTATATACAACATTTTAATTATTAACTTATAATACAAATATACCATAATATATCAAATGTTACTTATAATTATTTATGCACAATTTCTAATGCATTATTTTTGTTAAATATATTTTTCCTTTATATCATTCTTAATTATATGTGCAAAAAAAGATAAATACTATAAATTGACCAAAACAAATCTTCATATAAGCATTAATAATATTAATAATGTACAATGGTAATTTCATTAACATTAAAGCATGCTGTTTTCTAAATACTATATATTTATACATAATATTAAATATTAAATGCATTAATATTAAAATAAATTTTGATTTTAAAATCCAATGTTAATTGTGAAACATTTAACATGAGATATCCCTGTTATAGATCATAGTATCGATGACGTCATGATTGTAAACTGTAAACGGATGCCTCCAGAGCTTTGGCTGCAGTCTACATGTGTTGCTTGTGTTGATGTTAGCAGACTTACTTCCTCCTGTTGCTGAGCGTGTCATCTGCGTTTCTGACCACTGCTTTCAGAGGAATAGAGTCTCGTCCGGCGCTGGCGTGCTGACCGCTGCTCACCTGCTCCGGCTGCTGTCTGACGGGGTGACCGCACAACCTGTGCACCTGCACACATCACACACCATTACCAGCTTATCACACACTAACAAGATATTCAACAGTGGCTAAATCCCAGGGCTGTGACACTTGCACTTCTGCAGGTCAGAAGGGGTCGATGTGCCTGTAGTAACTCGATCACACACTAGGTGATGCTGCTTATTATCTCATGCAGAAACAGCATTCACAAGACTAGGAAGTTTAGAGAAATAGAGAGTGATTGTTTGTTCACAACTACCGGAAAGTGAGCTTTTATAGGAAAGAGGTGGTAAGAGCACATTCATATGTTGTAAGTGACTGACTCATTCAGTGTTTACTGGATATATTGACTCATTTGCTCCATCAGTTGTCTCAGCATCAGATGGCATATCCATGGATTGTTCACAGACTGTCTGGTTTTGGAGACAAAACGGCAGATCTGGACCATCTAAAGCCAACTCTGAAACCATCGGGTCCAATCTGACTTATATATATATTATTTTTTTATTTTTTTAACCATGGTTTTGTCTGAATTCTGGATTCTGACTGGCTGGAACTAAAGTAGGTTCAAGTCAGTTTAATCACAGCTCTGTATTAATGCACTGCTTTAACTGATGCACACACACACAGACAGAGAGAGAGAGAGGGTTCGGAGGTCACAGATTGTGCTAACATCTCTTCTAAATAGTTTTCAGAATTTAAACATCTGCTTTATTCATAACTGAATAATGTGTTTGTTTGTTTTTTTCTTGTTTTTTTTTTATAAAATAAATATATTGGCTAAAGTGCCATATAAAGTTTCATCATATATATATATATATTTTTTTTTTTTTTTTTTTTTAAACAATGCAGTGTGACGAACAACAGTCACTCAGATCAGCAGCTGGAGATGAGCTGATGAGTGAGGTAACTAACACAAGAAGTTGACGATAGATTTAGTTTCAAAACGAAATACATAAACGCCATGCTTTAAAAATATTTTAGATTTTGGAGGTCATTTTGATGTTTATCTAAGATGATTCACTTATTTACACTCATTTAAATCTTTCTCTTCACTCTCTGATGCAAAAGTCTGAAAACTCATCCTTTCTAATCACCCTACTACTTGCCCACTTGATCCTATTCCATCTCATCTCCTTCAAGCAATTTCTCCTGCAGTTGTACCTGCACTCACTCACATCATTAACACATCCAACCACTCTGGTGTTTTTCCCTCATCATTAAGACATGCTCGTATAACACCACTACTAAATAAACCCACCCTCAACCCATCTCTTTTAGAGAACTACAGACCAGTTTCCCTTCTTCCTTTCATTGCAAAAACACTTGAACGAGCTGTGTTCAACCAAGTCTTTGCATTTCTCACACACAACAATCTCCTTGACAGCAACCAATCTGGCTTCAGAAGTGGACATTCAACTGAGACGGCCTTGCTCTCAGTTGTTGAAGTTCTAAGACTGACAAGAGCGGAATCCAAATCTTCAATACTTATCCTGCTTGATCTGTCCGCTACTTTTGACACGGTTAACCATCAGATCCTCCTATCAACTCTACTGGCAAAGGGCATCTCACGAACCACACTTCAGTGGTTTGAGTCTTACCTATCAGATAGGTCCTTCAAAGTATCTTGGAGAGGTGAGGTGTCCAAGTCACAACATCTAACTACTGGGGTGCCACAGGGCTCAGTTCTTGGACCACTTCTCTTCTCTGTCTACATGGCATCACTAGGTTCTGTCATTCAGAAACATGGCTTTTCATATCACTGCTATACTGATGACACTCAACTCTACCTATCATTCCATCCTGATGATCCAACGGTAGCTGCTAATCTAACAGACATTTCTTGCTGGATGATGGAACATCACTTTCAACTCAACCTTGCCAAGACAGAACTGCTTGTGGTTCCAGCAAACCCATCGTTTCATCACAATTCCACCATCAAGTTAGGCACATCAACCATAACTCCTTCAAAAACAGCCAGAAGCCTTGGAGTTATGATTGATGATCAGCTGACTTTCTCAGACCACATTGCTAAAACTGTCCGATCCTGCAGATTTGCTTTATTCAACATCAAGAAGATCAAGCCCTTTCTTTGGGAACATGCTGAATAACTCTTTGTTCAAGCTCTTGTTCTGTCCAGGCTGGACTATTGCAATGCTCTCTTGGCAGGTCTTCCAACCAATTCTATCAAACCTTTACAATGCGGCAGCAAGATTAATTTTTAATGAGCCAAAAAGAATACACGTCACACCTCTTTTTATCAATTTACACTGGCTACCAATAGCTGCTCGCATAAAATACAAAGCAATGATGTTTGCCTACAAAACTACCACTGGCTCTGCACCCATTTACCTAAATTTGTTACTTCAGACATATGTGCCCTCTAGAAGCTTGCATTCTGCAAGTGAACGTCGTTTGATTGTGCCATCCCAAAGAAGCACAAAGTAATTTTTACGGACTTTTAAATTAAATGTTCCCTCCTGGTGCAATGACGTCCCCAACTCAATCCGAGCAGCTGAGTCCTTAGCCATCTTCAAGAATCGGCTTAAAACACATCTCTTCCATCTTTATTTGACTCTCTAACTCTAGCACTCTCTAACTCTATTATTAAAAAAACAATCTAACTACCTTTCTAATCTTTTTGTATTCTATTTACTTTTCATTTATTATGCAATTATGTGTATGTGTATGTCTGTGAGCGTGTGTATAAATATATATAAAAGACCTCTAACACTAGCTTGCTCTATTCTTTTTCTATTCTGTTTTCTTTTATTTATAATATTATTTAAAAGCCCTTGCTACGTGTACTGTGTTCAGCAAACTGAGACTTGTTATAGCACTTATATTGCATTGCTCTTTTAGTTGTTTTTGATTGCTTCCTCTGTCCTCATTTGTAAGTTCCTCTGGATAAAAGCATCTGCTAAATGAATAAATGTAAATGTAATGATTCTGGAAGCTTTTTTTAACATTCATTTTCTTATTTGTTTGTTTGAAGAATTTTGGTGTTTTATAAGTTATTTCCATTAATTCTAAAGCCTCATACTGAACAGTTCAATACAAATACATGTATTGTTACACCCCTAATATATATATGTATATATACACTTGTATATACAGATGCCAGACACTCTAGACACTTATCGAGTTTAATGAAGGTCATCATTCCTCCACAACACTTGGGATAATTTGGACTTAATTTACACAGTCTTTATTGTTCTTACACTAGCCGTTACCCTCAGCCAGTGACAACATCTTATTAGAGACTTGATTCTGATCCAGATTCTGATCCACTCCCGACCCCCACAGATCAAGTGTCACTTGATCGCTGACAAATCCCTGCGGTTTGAAGGCTTATTTCTGCTTACCCACACACACGCACACAGAGACGCTCCGTCTGCAAATCTTCAGATTTCAACAGCATAGCCACAACAACACTATCTGAACATGCGTACAGGATCCCATCATCCCACAGAAGCCCAGTATGGCTGCAGGCGTCCAGCACACATGAGCGTGGCCGGCCGTCCCGCTGCAGCTGCCCACACAGAGAGTATTTTGGGAATGTTCTGGGCTCTCTGGCTGCAGCATGGCATGTGTGACTGTGAGCAACTAATGTTCAGGCCATAACGCATTCCACACCATTCAAACAGTAGTTACACCACGGCTTTAACACCAAAATCTCAAGGGATGAAAATTACAAAAATGCTAAGGCCAGTGTTTGGGTTTGAAGAAACATTTTCACCTATTTGGGAATTTTTAGCCTTCAGGATTTTAAAACTAAAATAAATTCAAAGATCTCACATATCAAATGCTGCCACCAAGTCATGTCAGAATTGTATACACTTTGTGAAAAACAGAAATTAGTATGTAACTGGTCTATGCATTGATTTATTCCAAAATTGATTACAACATTAACAGGATTTTTTTCTGATTATCTTAATATATGATATGACCACACTGAAACATATTTAACAATTGTATAATTTTTATGTTTAAAAGTTATAACCTTATAATAAATAAATAAATAAAAAACTTCATGAAATACAAACCCGATTCCAAAAATTGGCACACATTGGGTAAAAAAAAGGAATGGAATAATTTACAAATCTCATGAACATATATTTTATTCAAAATAGAATATAGATAATGTCAGATGTTGAAAGTGAGATATTTTGAAATGTCATGCCAAATATTGGCTCATTTTGGATTTCATGAGAGCTACACATTCCAAAAAAGTTGGGACAGGTAGAAATAAGAGGCCGGAAAAGTTAAATGTACATATGAGGAAAAGCTGGAGGACCAATTTGCAACTTATTAGGTCAATTGGAAACATGATTTAGTATAAAAAGAGCCTCTCAGAGTGACAGTGTCTATCAGAAGTCAAGATGGGCAGAGGATCACCAATTCTCCCAATGCTGCAGCGAAAAATATTTGAGCAATATCAGAAAGGAGTTTCTAAGAGAAAAATTGCAAAGAGTTTGAAGTTCTCATCATCTACAGTGCATAATATCATCCAAAGATTCAGAGAATCTGGAACAATCTCTGTGTGTAAGGGTCAAGGCCGGAAAACCACACTGGATGCCCGTGATCTTCGGGGCCTTAGACAGCTTTGCATCACATACAGGAATGATACTGTAATAGAAATCACAACATGGGCTCAGGAATACTTCTAGAAAACATTGTTGGTGAACACAATCCACCGTGCCATTCGCCGTTGCCGGCTGAAACTCTATAGGTCCAAAAAAGAAGCCATATCTAAACATGATCCAGAAGCACAGGTGTTTTCTCTGGACCAAGGCTCATTTAAAATGGACTGTGCTAAAGTGGAAAACTGTTCTGTGGTCAGACAAATCAAAATTTGAAGTTCTTTTTGGAAAACTGGGACGCCAAAAAGAGGACAAGGACAACCCAAGTTGTTATCAGCGCTTAGTTCAGAAGCCTGCATCTCTGATGGTATGGGGTTGCATGAGTGCATGTGGCATGGGCAGCTTACACATCTGGAAAGGCACCATCAATGCTGAAAGGTATATCCAAGTTCTAGAACAACATATGCTCCCATCCAGACGTCGTCTCTTTCAGGGAAGACCTTGCATTTTCCAACATGACAATGCCAGACCATATACTGCATCAATTACAACATCATGACTGTGTAGGAGAAGGATCCGGGTACTGAAATATCCAGCCTGCAGTCCAGATCTTTCACTCATAGAAAACATTTGGTGCATCATAAAGAGAAAGATGTGACAAAGAAGACCTAAGACAGCTGAGCAACTAAAAGACTGTATTAGACAAGAATGGGACAACATTCCTATTCCTGAACTTGAGCATCTTGTCTCCTCAGTCCCCAGATGTTTGCGGACTGTTACAAAAAGAAGAGGGGATGCCACACAGTGCTAAACACGGCCTCGTCCCAACTTGAGATGTGTTGATGAAACTTCCACATCATTGAATTCGGTTTTTATTCACAACTTGTAATCGGGTTTGTATATACAATATATAATATTATCATTGTTATTATTGTTACTGTTATTACTATTATTATTATTATTATTATTATTATTATTATTATTATTATTATTATTGTTGTTGTTTGTGCCATAATAATGTTTCTTTTTTAAGTTATTTACAATAAAATTGAATTACCATATTTATTACCATATAGACCCTGAATATAAGACGAATGTGTTTTTTCAGATGTATTTCCAAGAGATAAAAATCGTCTTATATTCGGGTCAGTATGGTATTACATAAAAACTTCTTACTTAAAATACCTAACATGATAGCTTTGAAATTAACCTTAGTATGAAAAAAGGTTACCTAATTTCAAAATGTTCTTTTATGTACCTGTGCAGAAAGTCGTGGTGCGTTCCTCTGAGCGTGGGCCACGGCGTCCCTCACCAGCCCGTGAACTTCCAGAAGCACTTGCTCCAGATCCTGCCCCCCGTTCATGCGGGTGGAGAGCGTCTCTAACGAGCGCACAAACTCCCTCCAGTGGGCGTCCACTTCGGCCAGGCTGGCGAGACAGCCTCGCATCACGTTGAGACAGTAGCCCATGCAAGGCTTGCTGGAGGTCAGACCCTGGCAGTGCGGGCAGTAACTCATCCTCAGCAGGCCACGTCTGCACTCACGGCTGAGCTGAATATGGTCGGTTGTGTTAATGACCTCCACGCCCAAGTGTAGCGCCTGGAGGAACACCCGGCTGGGCAGCGAGGCACGGGAGATGAGCGTGGCGAGCCGACCCGGGGCACCACTGTACGGCCCCAGATCCCGACACGAGGCACGGACGCACTCGGAGTACGACGGAGACAAGCGTGACAGATCCGGCTCCACCAACCGCTCGTAAACCAGGGGGAAAAGGGCGTCGAAGAAGCGATGCGAAGCTTCTTCCAGGCTAAGCTCGGAGCCCAAGACGAAGAGACCCACGTCTGTGAAAAACTCCCCGATGGGCGCCGCTGCCGGACCGGCCAGATCACGGTACGTGTGCAGGAGGACGGCATGAGTGTGATTCTCCGCCTGACGCACCAGGGAGTCCACGGTTTCTGGAAGACAGATGGAAAAAAAAAAGGATATGAGAGACATTTCAAAGCAAAGTCATGGTGTTCAAAATATGTTTTTGTTCGGCATGACATCACAAATCATTGTCAGTAAGCTTAGGGACATTTAGAAACAGTCCCGTTCAATTTTTTGTTCACATTCAATGTTTAGAAATGAATAAAACAGAAATGTTCACATGTTATATAACTATTTAATATACACTACATTTAAACATTTTGGGCTGTTTTTTAAAGAAAATAATACTCCTATGCCGCAAAGATGCATTAAATTGATAAAAAGTTCCAAAATTAACAACTTATAATATAACTTTATAATATAATATAATATAATATAATATAATGATAAGAGCTGTCAATCGATTCAAATATGTTATCACTATTAATTACACTTTTATGAATTAACTTGTGTTTAATCTCAACTCAATCACATTTTTATCTGTTTTAAATGTACCTTAAATCGATACTTTAAGTTTTTAATAGTTTAATCAACATGGGCACGGACAAACATGGATGATTTATGCAAATGTATATTTATTATTAATGAACCATAAAAAACAGAGCATGAAGTCTAGACATGTTTCAAAAGTCGTGGATGTTTTTCAAAGCACCAGCATATAAGAATGATTTCTGAAGAATCATGTGATACTGAAGACTAGAATAATGATGCAGAAAATTCACAAGAATAAATTACATCTTAAGATATAATCAGATAGCAAACAGTTATTTTAAGTTGTAATAATATTTTGCATTTTTACTGTTTTTACTGTATTTTTGATCAAATAAATGCAGCCTTGATGAGCAAAAGAAAAGTCTTTCAAAAGTATTAAAAAGTCCCAAACTTTTGAACACTATAGACTACCTTTAACATTTGCATAAAAATGTCATAAAACTAGTGGCATCCTTGCATGTTTCTCTCTAGTTAGTGCTTTGAGCATGTAAAAGCCCACACCACAGAAACGAGTCCCAGGCCCTTTGAAAGCAGCGGAGCAGAGAATGGCTCTTCCTGCAGGCAAACCCAGTATGAAATGCTTTTTTATCTGTGTGCAACGAGATCTAAAGAGCTTCCTCAGTCCAGAGAGAGGGAGAGAAATAAAAAATAAAAAAGTGGATAACAAGACGCAGAGAGCTTGAAGATACACTGGTGCAATAATGCCTTGAAGCACTCTCCATATCTCTGCATTTAAAGAGCGCATTGAAAGATCATCTGTCTTTTTTATTATTCCCTATTATCTCTATATATGATGCCCAGAATCATCTTTGTGCACATTCTCCAAACACTCGGCTCTAATTCTATGTGATGTATAAACAACAATAACTCATTATGCTGGAAATGACTCATAGTTATTGTAGTTTTAATGGCCTTTCTTCCATCGTTTTAATTCTATTTGCGGTTTCTTAAAAAAAAAAAAAAAAAAAAAAAAAAAAAAAAAAAAAGGAAATGTATTTTGTGAATATTTACCCATTAACACATTTAAATGCAAAGTTTAATAAATGATATTCAAAAAACTAAATCTCTGAAAATCGATGTACTGTAAAATAACTTCTGTAAAAAAAATATAAAAAGGATTTTAAGATATTATCTTAGAAAACTTTGTTTTATTCTATTCATTTATTTTTGGTGAAATTATGAAGTAATAAAAAAATTTTAAAATGTAAACAAATCATTTTATTCAGCAAGGTATTTAATTGATCAGGACTTTTATATTATTCTGAAAAAATTACTTCAAATAAATGCAGTTCTTCTAAACTTTATATTTTTAAAAGATCTATTTATCAAGAAACTAACTTTTTTTCAATACTGTTAATAATCAGTACTGTTTCATGATCCACAAATCAGTATATTAGAATGATTTCTGAAGGATAATGTGACACTGAAGACTGGATTAATGATGCTGAAAATACAGCTTTGAACCACAGGAATAAATTGCATTTTATAATATATGCACATAGAAACAAGTTATTTTAAACTGTAATAATATTTCATCATATTACTGTTTTTATTAGATTTTTTTCAGCAAATAAATGCAGCCTTAATGAGCAGAAGAGACACAAATCTTACCGACCACAAACTTTTGAATGGCCATTTATATATATAAATATTGCCAAAAGAGATTTCAAACGTCTTTGATTATGGCCAGCAATATTTTTGGATTACATCCTTCAGCTTTGATGTCATCCAATAAAGTAAAATAAACACATTTTACATTCTGAGGACCAGTGGGATGATATTTCTGCAATCACAGGCCTTGACCGTGAAGGACGAGGAAGACTAAAGCCAGGCCAGATAAGCAGAAATAACCTGACGCAGGGTGCAGGATCAGCACGGCAGGACGTCCAATTTCCTGAAGTCTTTTTGTCTGTGAGTGAAGTATGACTTGCAAAGTTAGCAATATCCTCGCTGTGCTTTTTATGAGCCCTGAGAAATACCTGAAGTACAGAACGACCTCCTGTGTTCTCCTCGTTAATGCCTGAACAATTCATCTAAGTGGAAATACTGTAAAATGAGTCTCCGTTTCTCCCAAAGCTTCCTCTCATCATACCATAACCCCTTTGTAACCTCTTTTATAAGACTATAATGGAACAAAGTGTATTGTTTCAATAGCTAAACAAATAAACGGAAGAGCATTATTGGTGGGGGAATTTTTCAAATGTTTTGTTGTCTGAAAGCCAAATGTGTAAACATTTATAGGATGTATATAACATTCTTATACAGCATGCAACTAAAATGTAACAAATTAACTTTAATTCAAGAATGCACTACTCTAAACTAGTATCCTTGTGTGCTAGTGAAATGTGTGAGTGTCTGGCAGTGATTTGTGTGAGAGGCTTAGACACATTCGATACGTTTGGTCTTGGTCGACTACTGAGGGTTCACAGGGATTAGACACAGCTGATTAAGAGCTGGCCGACTGAGGGAGGTCACCGGAGATTGTTTACCACCGAGTGTTAATGAATCCTCCTTACTAGACCGCAGAAAGACAGTATGTGTGTGTATAAAGATTGACATCTTTAGGAGCTAAACGGAAGATTAGTGAGTTCACTGACTGGAGGTGACTAGAGTAGAACACATTATATGCTCCGTGGCTATTTGTCTCATTTAGCGGCTCGTTACGCGCTGTAGTCAAGGAGAACAAAACTCGCAGGACACGCTGAGAGGCTATTTCCAAGAAATTCATTGCACTCGTGGTTAATCCAGAGTCAAAACCTCAAGCGACCACCCTTTAAAAGGTGCCATGGTTTCCCACACTCTTTGGCCGATGAGTTACTGTGAGTTTTTGGGTCATTTTAGACGATTCCAGTCACATGGAGAAAGAAAGAAAGAAAGAAAGACAGAAAAAAATTGTTATTGAATAATAAAACAAATGTATAATTCAAAAATAAATACATAACTTTTATATTATTTTGTGCAGGAAAAATTTAATCTATAACTTAATATTTTTTATAAGATCTATCATTGGGGTACTATTTGCAAAAGGAAAATTTTAACTATTGTAAAAAAAAAAAATAATAATAAAATAAAATGCACCCGTGTCTGATTTTTATTTTAATTATTCAGGCTATATTGAAATTAAATAAAAATTAAATGAATAATTATATTGTATAATTATAATCATAATTTAATTTGACATTTTAAAATAAAAATAAAATAGGTTTTTACAAATTATATATAAAAAAGAAAGAATTAGATCTATAAGTAATATCTTGACTTTTATAAGATATATAATTAGAGTAGGAATTATTTAAGGAATATGTATTTTTGCCATTTATAAATAAATAACAGTAACAGTATTTTATAGTTAATATTTGAGAAATGAGCAACTTCAAAACTGAGCGTGTGCTTCAATTCTGTTTTGTTAATTTCATTGACTTTTGGGGGTTTCAAAACCCCATTATCTTCAGGTTTTCTATTACCACGGGAAACCTGGTACATGTTGAAAAAAAGGTGTATATATATATATATATATATATATATATATATATATATATATATATATATATATATATTTATTATTATGATTATTATTATTAGATAAACAATCAACATAACAGGATGTATTCTTAATTAACACCAGTGAATCCATCCATTCCTTTGCCTTCATGTTACACGTTCTCTTTCCCGAGGCCAACTATTAGCATGACAGCAGGATCACCGAGACTGAGAGACCTTGAGCATTTGCCCTGAAGCCTGGCCGATGGCTCCAACATTTTCTGCTGATGTCTCCACGAGGGGACGCCTCAGGAAACCCCCAAAAGAGTTACAGGAGAGATCAAACCACATCGTGACAAAAGTGCTAACTCATCAGAAGTGAGACCAAGAGAGCGTGGAGAGCACACCTGCGATTCATGACGGGTAAAACCCTGGCATTTCCTTCATTCGGAGCATGAGGAGGACAGGAAAGGAGATTCGTGTCACCTCAGATTGGAACCATATGAGTGCTTCATAGCAGGACACTAGGAAAGAAAAGCCCATGAGAAAGACTCAAGGACGGCTGTGCTATGCTGAGTTTCAGCAACTTCAGCAGGAAGCATCTCAAGCGTGAATATCACAGGGCTATTTTTCATTAGCTATCCACTGGGAGCCCTAGAAAACACCACAACTATTTACTGAACAGCATTTTTATTCTTTCTGCGTGGTTCGATATAAATCAGGGCCAAATTAAGAGTTGGCATCACTGATGATCCCAACTGTGAAATTAAAGCTTGCCAACTTTTTACTGTTAAATAAGAATCTGGGGATTTATTTAAAGACCCAGTGAAATAAAAATTTAAGTTTTAAAACATTTATTCTATATATTCTATTCTAACATAAGGACATTTATGTACAAGTGTACTAAAGCTGACAACAGGCATGGGTATAGTTTATATACTTAACATTTATGAGTGCGTACTGTATTTATTATGTATACATAAATACAAACACATGCATGCATATATTTATGAAAAATGTGTTGTATTTATAATAATATTTATAAAATAATAATTTATAATATATATATATATATATATATATATATATATATATATATATATATATATATATATATATATTATATACACACACACACAATGTATTGATATTTTTTATTATTAATATTACCCTAGGAAGAATGTTACTCAGCAGCAATCATTTTTGTATTAGCAGAACTTCAATCATCCCAGTTTTTCTGACTCTCACTGAAATCTTAATATATGATTCATACAATTCAAGCTCTAACAAAGATCAGGGGCTTTACACAACACACTCATTCAGGGAGGTTTCAAGGGTCATTAAAAGCCCCTTGATGTTTTCTAACAAGCACCTGCAGTTATACACATTTCAAACCACACATTGGGTCGACATCGAGAAGAACGGCATGAGTGTGTGTGAGTTTAACTTCACCATGTGTGCTGTGCCATGACTGGAAGTTATCAAACGACGGGAGGAGGGAACAACCTGCGTGTTTTGAGCTGGGAAACATTCATTTCAAATGAAGATATAAAACAGGACAGGACATGATATATTGAGAATGCTGTCATCAATGGACTGGTTTGAAAGAGAAGTCAGTTACAGTTAGAAACTGCTGACATACCTAACTACTTAAAGAAATAGTCCATCCAAACATATGTAAAATATCCAAAAAATTTGCTGAGATGTAGATGAGTTTGTTTCTTCATCAGTAGCATTACATCACTTGCTCACCAATGGATGCTCTGCAGTGAATGGGTGCCGTCAGAATGACATCAGTCCAAACAGCTGATAAAAACATCACAATAATCCACAGCACTCCTGTCCATCAGTTAACATCTCAACTGGACTGGACAAAAACAAATGCATCATCAAGACACTTTTTAACTTCAAACCGTTAACTGCTTCTGGCTAAAATAAGTGTCCTCTATCCCTCATGTTGTCTTTCTCCAGTAAAAATAGTTTTGTCTGAATCAGGAGAGAAATATACACACATGAAACACTGTAAAAACAGCATGAAACAGTTCTAAACAGACATGCCAATGGATTTTGATGTGAGAAACCACAGGGGATGAACTTTTTCACTGGAGGAAGTGTTATTATGGATTATGGACTCATTTTTTAGCTGGAATAGATGGTTTGAAGTTAAAAAACCCTTATTGATAGTTTTGTTTCTTACAAACACGTAGCTTTTAGCTTCACAAGACATTAACTGTTGGACTGGAGTGGTGTGGATTACTTATTATTATGATGTATTTATCAGCTGTCTGGACTCTCATTCTGACGGCACCCATTCACTGCAGAGTGCACTGATGAGACAGTGATGTAATGCTACATTTCTCTAAATCTGACGAAACACATTTTCATTTTTAGGTGAACTATTCCTTTAAATTAAAAAAATATGTATAATAATGCGTGAAATCAAGCTCAGCATAGTAAGCATTTGCATTAACATTGCATTAATTGTGTTTTGTACTATTGTTACAAATCAGTAATTTGCTCATTATGAAACTGCCTGGGTTCTTGTAGTTCTGCCTCTTAATCCTACATTTTGTCAAGTGCTGTGCACGTCCCAAACGAGACTGAACTTTACAGGTGGCCTTTAGTAGAAGAACAATGCATCAATGCTCAGACTGGTGCATGAATACTGCATGAGCGGCCCTAATGCATTGTTCATCAGATAAAGGGCACAACCACAGCAAAAGACACCAAATATCTTTACTCCGAGCTCTCCTACAGACAGCTGATGCGATGTAAGGTCTCATGACCCAGTAGGTAAATGCTACTATGATGAGGTCCTTCAGAGGACATAACGAGATTTTGTAAATACCACAAACCCAGGTGGAAACTTGATTTTTTATTTGCAATCATCATGTGAGCTCTTAAAAGAACGGTTGACTTTGCAGGCCTGTGGTTTTAATGTCAAAGGAAAAAAAAACATTGCAAGTGAAACAAGCAAGGTTATTGGGGTTTTTTTTTTCTTCTTTGCTTGACAACTTGTCTGACAGCATTTGAGTCAACAATTCACTAAAGTAACTTATTTTACTTCAGTAATCTGATGCATTTACATCTGAACAATATAGGAGGAGTCTAAATAAAGCCAAATTAAACATAAATAAATAAATAAATATTAATACATACACACACACACATACTTTTCTTTTTCTTTTCTTTTTTTTTTGCCAGCCATTTGTTCTCTTATTAAGAAATCAGTGCTTATAGTAATGCATTTTATTTTACAACACTTTGGGATTAATTTTTTTTTCTATTAAAGATGGCATACAAATAATATTGCGACTATTGAACTTTTTATTATTATTATTAATTTGGTTAAAAACTATGCAACAAAGTTATTAAATTAAAAAAAGTTTTATAAAAATCTGCAAAAAAAAAAAAATATATATATATATGTTTATTATTATTATTATTATTATTATTATAAACACATTTTGAAAAAAGGTTAAAAAGCTACAAAGTACAATAATTTTCTTTTGAATAACTGTGCACAACAAATTGTACACAATATGACAAATAATGTGCATTAGGAAAGTAAAGAAGGTTAATTCTGATTGGTCGACTTTAATGTCGAGTTAAGTAAACATTACAGACAGACGAGCCTTGTTGCGGCTTTTCTCTTAACGATAACTTGTTTTACAACTCTTGATATAAATAACTCGAGTCAACCACTTTCGCGTACGCGTCCACGTCCTGCAACATTCAATTAGCCGCAGTGACGGACAGCCTCACCCGAGACACATTGTTCTGGCAGCTGTTTCGTCTGACATCTTTGTCCATCGTGGCACAATCAGGAATGCATTTCATCCTATTTGCTGCAGCTCCTCCCTCTCATATGAATCTGCCCGGCTGCTAAAAGGCTTTCCCAGACCCCGTTCTCATCCCTCGACCTATAATTGCAGCATTACTCATTTTCAATAATGCTAAGTAATCCACTTAGCCATGACAGCATATTATTTAATTCAGCAATGAAGCATGGCACAGCTCGGCTCGCAGGACTATAGGTTTCTGAGGTGGTCCTGAGCTATGGTAATATGAAACCGATATGCCTACGTACACTGAAAAAAAAATGATTATGGCCCCAATTAAATTAAGCTTAATTCAGTTTTGCTAGTGTAATCTATTTAAATTTAGTTTTTGATTTTAATTAATAATTATTAATTGGTTTTTAACAAATTATGCTTATGATGGTATGATTCATTGAATTAACTTTAATCAATTTAATTTATTTTAGCTATATTTAATTAATTTTTTTAGTAAATGCAATGAATTTTTTCAGTGTATTTCCCATCATGCACTGGGGCATGAATAATTAAAAATGTTAAATTTTTCACAGTTTTCGAGTTGTATTTACACAGTTTTATGGTTGCTTTTGATGTTACTTTTAGTGACATTCATTTTTGTGACGCTTGAAGTTCATTTTCTACTCTAAATGACCCATTTATACTCAAACACTATTCACTGATTGTCACCGTCATTGTGTGTGGTGTACCATGTATTGAGGTCTCTGAGAAACGGTGTCTACTGAGTTACATTACAGGCACTCTTGTTTGAGAGAGCAAAAATCTCTTGGATAAGAAAGATAAAGTTAGAGTTGAAAATATTGGGTTTGCTTTATTTGTCTGAATATTAATGAAAGATTTAACAGATAAAAAAATATATATTGGATTAAAATTAATTTTATATAAAAATAAAATTTATATAAAATTAATTCACGATTAAATTGATCTTGTTGCACAATTAATTTGAGTAAATTCTACTCAAAATAGTTTTGCTAAAATTATGATTATAATTAATTTTAAACTACTGAAAGAGATTAATAAACTCAATGTATAAAATATAAGTACAACCAATTTATAAAATATAAGTAAAATCAACTTATAAAATATAAGTTCACTCAACTTATATCAACAAAATACTTGTATCAACAAAATATATCTGGATTTAGATACATTTTATTTCGTGCAACCCCTTGACGTAATAAAATTAAGTAAATTCAACATAACATTTTTTTCAGTTTACATCCAATTGTTGAGAATCCCAAATAATATGTACAATAAATGCATTATTTAATTTACAAAATTTAAATGCACTAAATATTTAGGGTTAACTACTGTAAAAAGTTTACATTACCTAATTAAATCTATATTTTATATAGTTTTTTATATAGCCAAATTGAACTTTAAAAGCATCTTTTACAACTACAATAGTTGTAATTGTGCTTCTCTGGTCTTCGGCCGGTTCTGGCAGAGCCAAGCTTATAAGACAAACACGCGTGAGCTTGACGATGCTCTGATTAACGAGGCGTCACTGAAGGTGCTTCTGTAATCGCCCGACCTGAAACCAGAGCGCTAGTGTGAAGAAAGAAGCAGCTTTGTACGGCTCGCCTGCTACGTTTGTTTGAGTTGGACCAACACTTGTTCGCTGGCAGCGCTTCTGTTTGCTTCTCTCACAAGGGTTCGACTGCCGAGGAGAAGCTTTTGGCATGGAGTTTCCTTCACAACCCCTGCAAACATGGCTACGAATACGCCATCCTAAACTAAGTGCAAAAAAAGAAGGGGATAGCAGAAAGGTGCTATGGGTTTTATTTGGACTGCAGTGAAAAACTCACATGCGTCTGATGATGAAATGCTGGTACCTTTCACCCCTATTAAGTGCAGCGGATGGCGTACATGTTGGCGCTTTTATAGGGGACGGGGTTACGTCTGGGACACAAGCTTTCATAAGCCGTGTTACATCAGTGTCTGATTTATATGAGGCATGCATTGCAATAAGTGAAGCTGTGGGCAAAGCAAATGATTCAAGCCCTGGTAGGATCACATGTCAGTGTTAAAGAGTTCAGGTCTCCAAAACGGTCCAGTATGGGAAAAAAAAAGAATTAAATCTAACAAACCTTAAAAAACAGAAAAAAATAAATAAATGAAAAAAATAAAAACCATATAAATGTTAATTTTAAATAAATAAAAATGTATTAAGCAAAGCATAAATAGAAAACAATAACATAAAACATTACAATTAAAAAAAAAAAAAAAAAAAAAAAAAAAAATCACAATTAATAACCTTTTTGACATTGTCACCTAAAAAAAAAAAAAAAAAAAAAAATTATATATATATAAAATTATACTTATTTTTATGTAAATATTTTCAGCTCAAATATCTTAGAGAAGTAAATTAATATATATTTTTTATTTAAAAAAAAATCCTAATATAAATTATAGATCGAAAATTTAAATAAAATGGCAAAGCAAATTATTCAATCGCATATAGGATGATATGTTGGTTACGGAGTCTAATTTAAAAAATTTAAATATGCAAAAATACTCAATGAATCGCAAAAAAAAAAAATATATTTGTTTATTTATGTAAAGACGACATTTTTAAATATATTAAAAATATTTTATTTAAATTATTTTACTATATTTCTATACCTATATTTCATATATTAAAATATTGGAACTAAGCATTTGTCCACCAGGGGGAGTTGCTTGTTGCTTGTATATCTAATGAATATTAATATTAAGTTGATTTTTCAATTAAGTATCTAAGCAAATAAAAAATCCCCCAGACTTCTCTTAAGATCCGAAAATCACTTGCTTCGTTATCTTGCACATCACCACATCCACCAAATGAGCCGATTTTATGCATATCTGAGGCGTAATGACATATGCAATATTTACAAACAAGTGGGTTTTGTTCCAACCATGTTTACAAGAATGATTCAATATTGTCCACACAGCACCGACTTTTTCTTTCTACTTTAAAGGCCAGTATCTCAAGACAGAATGACATAAAAGTTCTAAAACAGAAACACAAATGCATTTTAAAGAATTGCACAAAAGCTAAAATTCTGTCATCATTCAACTCTCCTTGAAGCTTTTGAAGACAAAAGAAATACTTTTGTCAAACAAAGACTTGAAATGAAGCCGCAGGATGTTTCATAAGGGTTTTGAATGGCATGAGATGAAGTGAATGATGACAGTTTTCATTTTTGGGTGGAAATGCTCCTTTCCATCAAATACAGGATCTCAAAGATTCATCACAGACACCAAAAAGCCATTCTGAGTGAGAAAGAAGCTCTTCTAAGTCAAGTCCGCCCACACACGAACGCATCAAATCATTGTCTGTATTGATTTTCTCCCATTATAACACATCAGCGGTGTGGCACCAATTAGCGGCCAGTGAGTGCCGTGTTATGAGGTCACAACTCACTGCTGCTCTCACCCACCAGCAGAACCTGGCACCGAGCCATCAACAACACACCCACACACACCTAACCAGCATTTGATCGCTCAGAGGTTGCTCTTTCTGTGCTAGGGAGACTTGAGTGTTTCCATTTAGAAAGCCTTTCATTTAAAGGGACAGTTCAGCCAAAAATGAATTTAATGTTAATTTACATCCAAGATATAGATAACATTTCTCTTCAGTGGAATTTTAAGCTGAAACCATGGTCCTTAGTGATTCATCAAAGTCAATGGGTCGATGAGTGTTAAAGAGGTCACATGATGCTTTTTTAAAGATCATTATTTTGTGTATTTAGTGTAAAGGAATATGTTGACATCCTTAAATGTTAAAAAAAAAAAACATTATTTTTCAAATACTGTGCATTATTGTAGGTCCTCTACGCTCTAAAAAATGCTTAAATATTTCAACCCAACTTTGGGTCAAATTTGGACTAAACCAACTTTTGGGTTAAACATTTAATGTAAAAATTCAACCCAATGGTTGGGTTAGTCCATATTTGACCCGGAGCAGGGTTGAACCATCCTTCCGACAAGAGCAGTCTGCTCTGATTGGCCAGCTGACCCAGTGCATTGTGATTGGCCGATCACCACAAGCACTCATCGGAAATGTAGCGGCCCTTGACATTTTATAATCATGACCTTCATCTTTCAAAATAAATGTAAAGTTAATAATGTCCTTAGTTTTACCATCAGTTCAAGCCCGAAAAAGGAAGAGTGACGTGACAGACACCGTGATGAAGCTCGTATGTGTTTGCAGAACACAAGCCACGGACGGTTAAGACAGCTGACTCCACATTTGAACATTCAACAGAAAAATACTTAAACTAATAAGAAAACATACTTCCAGTAGCTGATTCAGAAGCACCAGAATGTTGTAGCAACATCAGAATAACATCCTCTCCCAGGTTCACAAAACAGCTATCCATAAAATGTGTTGCTTTTCTGCTGTAGGTAATCTTAAAGATTCCTAAACGCATCTACTTTAGTAAGAACAAGTAAAGTCCTTTTGCTTTCTGCTGGATCCACACACATCTCCCTGACATAACTGCTTCAACACTAACTGTGTTACTGAAACCAAGCCTTCTCTCTTTGAGTGAACATTGGGTGGCATAACGCAAATATTTCCAGTGACATAGACATATGGGCCGTGTTTAAACCAAGCGTTTTAGGAGAGTGTGGCAGAGTCTTAACTTTGATAAAGAATATCTCTTTGGATTTGAGACTTTAGTCTTTGCAACTTTACAGATCTTCAAGCACCAAGAGCTTCTAACACTCCAAAGAGAAAGAAAAATTTAATTTATGACCCCATTAAAACAAACATATCAGGCAACACAGAATTAAACCCAGCGACTCCTGATGTTATACTGAGGTCTTATGAAGAGAATTGATCGGTCTGTGCAAGAAACTGAACATTATCTACAACTTTACAACCTGTGTTTCAGAGCCTCGGTCCAGAGTAATGTCTGGTTCACGAACGGATCATTCTTTTGAACTGGTTCTTTCTGGTTCAACAAATCGCACTGAACCATCTGAAACTGTTCATGGATCTAGCAGCACAGACCAACAAGTTACTCAGTCAAAACTCACTTTCAGACTCACTTTCAACTGCAATGTTTGAGATTTTTGGGAAAAACAATTACTTTAATTATAACCCAAAATCAGCAGTACGTGGAAGCATATCACTGCATGAGTGAGTCATTAATTCAACCTATTCATTCAAACGGCTAATTTATTCAGTTATGATACTTTGTGTTGCTCAGAGATGCAAAACTGTTCTTGCTCAGGCTTTGAAATGATTTTTGCTGAAGAAATGTACAACATGAAATGCATATTATTTGATTTACTTGTTTATTTTACTGTTTTATAAAATCAGATTTTATAAATATAAACAATATATAAAAGTCATGCAGGGCACAAGTCAGATGCTGGTGTATCTGATCCTGAGTTCCTCCAACACTCATGTTTTCATGGCTTCTCATAGTTTATGTAAAAAGGTGAGCTGATAAAGACTAGTTTATTCACTTTATATGCTTTAGACATGTAAAACATCTGTGTTTCACATCATTATTGGGTGCTATAATAATATATTTTCGGATAAAGTAGGTTACATAATCACATGATTATGAAAACAAATTAGTAAATTGAACCAGTTCACAGAAACAGCCAGTTCACGGAAAATAATCATACTGTATTTTCCGGACTATAAGTCGCACTTTTTTTTCATAGTTTGGCTGGTCCTGTGACATAGTCAGGTGCGACTTTTTTATCAAAATTAATTTGACATGAACTAAGAGAAATGAACTAAGAGACATGAACCAAGAGAAAACATTACTGTCTCCAGCCACGAGAGGGCGCTCTATGCTGCTCAGTGCTCTGTAGTCTACACTGAAGACATAGAGCGCCCTCTGGCGTCTGGAGACGGTAATGTTTTCTCTTGGTTATAAATAAATGCGACTTATAGTCCAGTGCGACTTATATATGTTTTTTTCCTCATCATGACGTATTTTTGGACTGATGTGACTTATACTCAGGTGCGACTTATAGTCCGAAAAATACGGTATTTCCCCATTTGCCTGAGGCATATAAAGTTGTAATTGATGGTCAGTTTCTTGCACATATTGATTGTTTCGCTTCATAAGACCTCAATATATCATCAGGGGCCACAAGTATTCATTTTGTGTTCCCTGTATATGCTTTGACTCTCATAGAGACGACAGCCATCGACTTTCATTTTATGAATCACTAAGACCATGGTTTCAGCCAAAAATCTTCTTTACTGTTTTACTCAAGAGGAAAGTCACCGATATCTTAAATGGCCTGAGGGAGTGTTTTCATTTTTCCATGAACTATGACTATCGTCTGTGGTGCTTCTTTGCTACAGATCTCACACCTCGGGCTCTTTTTAGAAACCAAGCAGAACATGTTCTAATGAACAAAGGGAGTAAAAGAGTTAAACTAGTGAATTAGTCTCATACTTGTTTGGTTTGACATCTGATGGGAGGGGAATTCACAGCTATCAATGGCGTGATTGTGCGGCGATGCTGCTGTGAAATTCGATAAGCGAGATGGGCCTCATGCGACAGCTTCATTTCTGACAACAACTGCTTACAGTGGGATTGCTAGAAAAATAACCGTACTGTGGAAGTATTGTCAAAACATGTTTGAAAAATGAAGCTGAAAAGCTCCCCCATATGAAGCTCATTGCTCATTCTAATCAAAGCACGGTCAGATCCATAAATCTCCAGGCGTGGATGTGTGTGATCTACAGCTGGAGGAGTGTGTGTGTACATTACATCACTGCAGTACCATGGAAATGCCATGCTTTTTGGACATTACATGGCATGGTCTCAGCAATATGACAGTATGTAGACGGTCCAATCGAATCACTTGGTTTACATCCCTCAAGTTCAAATAAGATGTAGCACCTTGATTTCAAGCATTAACCATTCACCAGATTCTGCCAAAAGTAATAAATATTAATTTTGCAATAAAAAAATTAAAATAAAAATTATTTTTGCAACATTACAGATCAAGCAGCAAGAGCTTGTAACACTCCAAAGAGAAAGAAAAATGTAAAATCGCATCATATGACCCCATTAAAACAAACATATCAGGCAACACAGAATTAAACCCCGTGGCTCATGATGATATATTGAGGTCTTATGAAGAGAATAGATCGGTCTGTGCAAGAAACTGAACATTATCTACAACTTTACAACCGGTCTTTCAGAGCCTCAGACCAGAGTGATGTCTGGTTCACGAACGGATCATTCTTTTGAACTGGTTCTTTTTGGTGAACTAGTTGAATCAGTTTAACAAATCGCACTGAACCATCTGAAACTGTTCATAGATCTAGCAGCACAGACCAACAAGTTACTCAGTCAAAACTCACTTTCAGACTCACTTTCCACTGCAATGTTTGAAATTTTTGGGAAAAACAATTACTTTAATTATAACCCAAAATCACCAGTATGTGGAAGCAAGTCACTGCATGAGTGAGTCATTCATTCAACCTATTAGTTCAAACGGCTAATTTATTCAGTTATGATACTTCGTGTTGCTCAGAGATGCGTATAAATACAATGGAATATTATAATCATTAAGTATTTAATTCACCACACCAAAATAAAAAAATAAAAACATTGTAATATAATTAAAAACATTTTAATATAATAATTTAAATATTTACTTTTATTATATTGCATATAATACATATTTCTCCAACACAAATATATAAAATTATTGAAATTATGATATTTTCAAAAACATTAAAATAAGATCACATATAATGCAATACAGTATAATATATTTTATACAAAGTAGTATAACATAGTATAACTATTCATTTTAAGAATTTGACTTACCAGGTTCTCCTACAATAGGCATAAATATGTAACAAACATATGTTCATATTAATAATGTATAACTAATATAATGAAAATATTAAAATTGAATATCAATAAAAATGGTAAATGCTATAATCATGGTATAGAATAAGCAACACAGTATTTGGGGCATATGTCAAAACCCGATAATATTTATCATGTATGTAATAAAAATATGACATGATATGATGTCATCATTGGTTCATGATAGATTGCCAGTGAATAAAAACAAATAAACTGCTGTGTACAGACATGACTTAAAAGTGTGGCAATGTATCAAAACTAGAGCATAAAACACGTTGGAGAAGATTTCTCCGAGTGAATGCGATATTTGACTCCGAAACTTTCCGAGTATTAAAGTACCAATACCGTGACTCACTTTGTGACTCATACAAACCAGACGCTCAAATATACGATGTTGTGGTACACAAGTATATGATACAAACAGAAAAATATGGTGCATTTCTGACTCACACAGATGGGCAAACAGAGAGCGCTGTGCCCAGACATGCTGTAGCTTTAGTGTCACCTTCCCAAAGCCTGCAGCTCCCTTCCTTTCCTGCAGCCCACAAAGGCAACAGAAGAGCGAGGAGACAATAGTTTCTATTCTCTTTCTCTCCTCCTCTTCGGCTCGCTGTGAGAGCATACATGCTGCCTGTCACAATGCCACTTCAGTCTTGCCAATCTCCATGTCGTTGTGTGATTCGCCGCTCGTCCCGGGACGGCCTAATCCACATTGAAAGGGTCCGAACGCAGAGGGAGGCCCCTCATTGTTACTGTGTTTAGACAGAGTTCAAAGCGCTTCTTGTGCCACCTGGCCATCTCTGATGTCGAGAAACGTAAAGATGACTCTTACAGACCTGACTCAGTTCATCTGAATGACCTCAGACCACAAGAAAAGCCAGTGGTGACATGAGATCGTGAGAGAGCCAGAGATGAGATGGAACCGTATTCAGACTTTCAAACCACAGTAGAGAGTGAAACAGACTGTACACAAGTACGCAAAAAAATATTATCTTGTGGAAACTAGTAATATATATATATATATATATATATATATATATATATATATATATATATATATATATATATATATATATATATATATATATATATATATATATATATATATATATATAATTATATTTGATATTGTAAAAAACATGTATTTTAAATGTGGGTATTTTATACTGAATAAAGACTAATAAAAATTATATATTTTTTAAACATACTTTTACAAATATAAAAAAGCTGTTGAACCTTGTAATGTAAAAAAAATTCTATATGAAAAAAAATATATATATATATATTATATATATATATATATATATATATATATATATATATATATATATATATATATATATATATATATATATATATTAATCATGTTTCCACACAGGCCATGCAAATAATAGCTTATTACTTCTATTACGCGGTGGACAGAGGAAATTATTATATATATTTTTTTTTTACAAATCTAAAATGTTGATGAAACAAGTAATGTAAATGTAAAATCTATAAATAAATATTGGCTAAATATTTAAAATATCATAACAGCATATAATTATATTTTAAAGCACATTTATTTTAAATGTGACTTCTATATAAAATAAAGAATAATACAAATTATATATATATATATATATATATATATATATATATATATATATATATATATATATATATATATATATATATATATATATATTAAATATGCTTTTAAAAACATAAAATGCCGTTGAAACTAATAATGTAAAATTGTTCTATATGAAAAAAATGCATTTAAAAAATCTGTTGATTAAACTAATAATGTAAAAGTGTTCTACAGGTTTAAAAAAATTTCCTCTGTCCACCACGTAATAAGCTATCATTTGCATGGCCTGTGTGGAAACATGATTAATGACACAATCCAGGCGCTCTTAAAGAACCCAATGAGGTCACATCTGTATAAAAGAGCCCTGACACTCATGAGCCGCTGTGAAGAGAATCAGACAATTGTGATTACAGGTATATTTCAGGTAAGAAGACATTAGCTCACTTCATCAATGTTATACATGACTCCAAACACAGCGTACCAACGCTCACAAGGACAAAATAAGGACATACAACAATCTGACAGCAGTAGTCGAGGAGAATTCAATTAGCCTAACCCACTTAAGCTGAGAAGAGAAACAGACGAGGGGAGATAAACTATTTACAGGCAATGCAGACGGTCTGAATGTGAGGGTCTCGTTCCAGATAAATGACAGCGGGGTCAGCGAATGAATGGGAAATAAAGGTCAACGCAAAGAATACACCTCTTATCAAAAAACAGTTTTGGCTGTATATGGTTCACTGCAGATTAAAAACAATTCCATCATCAGTTTTTCAGATCAGTATGATGTTATAGGCATCAACTATCAAACAAGGAAAGCAATCCTTGGTCTTGATCCTTAATGCACAAAAAAGGTACTCCAAACAAATTAAGATTTTAAAATCAACGTGAAATCAAAGTGACCCAATCGTTCACTTCTGTAGTTTCAACACTGTTGCCTTTTCTTTCTTCTGTTGACAAAAATAGTAAAATACTACAAAAATGGTAGTAATATGAAAAAGTCTCCTGTGTATGAAAAAATAAATAAATAAAAACCTTAAAATACAATAAAGCAAATATAAACAAAAATAAAAGTTTAAAAAAAAATAAAAGAATAAATAAACCAAGAAATTAATATAAAATATGAATAAAAAAATAACAAATAATTAAAATAAAATAAACATAAAACAAACAAACAAACAAAAAAGAAAAGAAAAACCCAAGTTGAACTTTACCTTTGGCCTCTGACAGCCCAGCTCCTATCAAAACATGACAAATCATGTCATTTTAAACTGTCATACTGTGGAAGTAAAATGTTTTTTTGCACTTTCACCTCATCCTCATTCATGACCGTTGCTTTGAGATCCCACACAGATCTGGCCGGACGTTCGAGGACCCTTCTCACCCAAAAGACATGCCCCTCGAGGTCTCCACTACAAGTGCAGCTTTCCAAACCATTCACCAAACGCCCATTTCCTCCGAGAGGGAGTGGTATCGCTGCTTGTGAGTGCTTAGTATATTTTTTCGGGGTTATGTTGGTTTTGGAGATGGCTTAGCAGAAAAAAGGGAAGCCTAAGCAAACATCTCCATTATCACCCGCTTTAGAGAAGCTGCTCCTGCCGTCCAACCAAAACACAGCGGTCCTGCCAGCGCTGGTCAGAACATGACCGAACGCAAATACCAGCCATACCAGCAGCTGTGACCGCAGTGACCCGGCCTGCATCTCAAGCACACTGGGACCAACAGAGGACAGACACATCTGATAAATGTTATGGCACTTGGCAGCTCTGAGTGGCTTTTTAGGGAGTTCTGGCCCATTTTATCACCCGCCAAGAAGAAATCATAGATCGATTACTTGAAAAACCATATGAATTCAGCTATGAAGAATATGAAGCAAACGGTAAAAGACAAGTTACATGCTGAACCGCAATGCTTCTGCATGGTTTTTATTATAGATCAATTAAAATTATATAAAATGCTACTACAATAATAGTAAGTCTCTAGTTTCTAAGTCATTCCAATAAGAAACTGCAGTGGGGGATTTTTTTTTTTCTTTAGGTGCCATAAATGTTATAAATAAAATATGTAGCGTAAATTCTTAATATTAGTAATTAATTTGTTAATATATATAAGTTCTATCTATATATATATATATATATATATATATATATATATATATATATATATATATATATATATATATATATATATATATATTATTATTATTTATTAAATATTAAAATAAACATTGTAAAAGGGATAGTTCCGGTCCTTGATTCTGATTGGCTGAGCTTCGTCTGAAGCTGTTCTAAATACATTACAAACATACACCTTTGTTTACGTTTGTGTGTTGCTCGGTAACCACGTTTTTTGGAACCACAACGGTTTCTGAGGAACTACATTGTTTGGTGGAAGAATACGTTTTTTATTAATATCATTACACTTTATTTCCTCCGTTTTATTTTGTGAAACCTTACTATGTTTATGAAATAACCTTTTTATGAAAGCAATAAGCCTTGTGCCTAACAACGCCCCTTAGCTGTTATAAACTCACTGTAAACCACGGCTTCTTGGGGATTATTGCTTTATTTTATCTTATATTTATAAAACACGCACATATGTGAAGAGAGATTGTTTTTTCATACAAGAAAAATATATTTTGCAGTGTTAGCCAGCAATCATGTTGGCTCATAAACAAACAAAAAAAAACTTAAAATGTCAAATGTGCAGACATTATCAACATATGCCGCATGCCCACTCAAGTCTATAGCAATACAAAGAGTGCAAACAAATGTTACAAAAGTACATAAACACAAAACTTCCTGGCTGCCAGATGCAGTTAAGGTACAGATTGGTAATCAAAAGAGTTTCTGCATTCACCTCAGGCAACAGATAAAGGAAAAAAAAGTGAAAAAACAACCTCGCTGGAGTGTGAGGTGTCATGTGATGTGTGGGCTGTAAAAACAGAAACCAGGATGAATTTGGCGAGGCTGATCTGGTGGGGATGATTGTGAAATACACTCAGCACCACCACCAGACTGACTCCCTGGGCTCTCATATCTGTGTATGAATGTGTCTCAGTGGCCCTCCTGAAGCTCTGCCTCAATGACTCACTGTTTAGTCAAAGAGAGGGCAGTCAAACACTAAATGCCTTTTTGTTACTTGTAGACGTATTTCACCCTCACCAGCATAAAGAGGGTAAAATCAGGTGAGGGAAGAGAGGAAAGAGGGTGTTGTGCACTGCAATTTTGACTGAAAGTTTTATACTAGGGGTTTCATATTTATATATTTTGTTTATATGTTGAAATGTGTCGCCCCAAAAAAGTGCACAACTCAAAATGTCAAAAACATGCATGTTAACAACTACAACTACATTAACAACACATTTATCTGCCTATACTTTTATTTACAACTTTAAAGTCTAGTAATTTGGTAACTCTTAATGGTAAAAATATATACATTTAAAAAAGTAAATAAAAAATAATAAAATCAAATATTATACAAAAATGTAATTATAAATAAAATAAAACATTAAATGAAAATAAAGTACTGTACAAAAAAGTTAAATAAAATAAACAAAAAATAATAAAACAACTAAAGCATACTAGTAATGTGAAGGTGTCCTATAAAATAAAATAAAATAAAATAAAATAAATCCGGTAGGTAAATGATGAAAGAATACATTTGAGGACATAATTTTGTATAGACTATTCCTCAAAGACACATTCCTGGGCTTTTTGTGAATGATTCATCCTCTGGTCAATATTTTAAAAGGCAATAATAGATTATTATAAAAGCAATGAAAAGCAGGTCTAAATCAAATCATATTGGCTTCCTGACAGTCACACAGAAAAAGCCTTTACTTTTGTTAAGAAATGAAAGTTCATGTCACTGAAACAGAATATTTTCATACATCTTTTCAAACTTCAAAAAAGAAATGCTGCTAGTTTGCAAATTATTTTCCCAAGTTGCCCATGTTGTTTGTTTGGAGTCCAAATCCTTATCTAGGAATGTTTTCTACAGTCAAACAGCATTTAGGTCACAGGAGAACCGTTCTAATGCTTACAAATATGCAATTTTATCTTTTTAAAGATAATCTTATACAAGCATATAACATCAACCACAAAACTGATTTGACTGATCCCTGTGCCAATTTATTTTTTTTAGTTTTTTAGCGATAGGAGTTGGCACTTTAATATTTTATCGACCTCACAAGATCACTATCCTGTTGTAGACGTTTATAACCAAACATTGCAATTCAATTTTGCCGTGGAGTCAAGTTGATGAGTTAATTTCCGCCGAGTTAATATTAACTAATAACTTCAAAAAGAAATAAAAGTAAAGTAATGTTGAATAACAAGCTCTGAGGAATCCAATCAGATCTGAATGTGCAGTCAAGTTAATAGAGTAAATTTGACTTCATGTTGACTTTAATGAAGAGTGGGGATATCAAACAAAGTTACAGAAGAAAGAAAGACAAACCACAGAGTCTGTGTGGGCATTTATAATGCTACTGGTCAGTGTTTCTTCGATTGGATGCACATCAACAATTCCAGCGCCACAGTAAATCAGCCCAGACTCCAGCGAGTACAGAAAAACACTAAAGCCTCTAATAAACCTCTCGAGAGCTTTCAACGCTTCCACAGTGTTTGACTTCAGCAGCCCACTGTAAACACACTCAAACGCACAGGTATGCTGCTCAGATCACAGATAAAACCCTATCATCTGTGCGCTGGATCAGACTCTCGCCCTCCTACCAATGATTGTGAACAGCAGAATACCAAAACAACAAGAAAGCAGAAAAGAAACAACATCAAAAAGTGCTAATGTTAATACTTTGGCTCCGGATTAGCTATTGAGTATACCAAAGAACTAAATACAATAATAATCTTACACCGCTTGGACTAACTTCAAATCTAAGATGGTTTTATAATGCTGGTGCTGCTTGTTAACTAGTCTTTGCTGTATCCTAGATTGACCTGTTTAACTACAATATATGAACAGATAAACCCACCATGTAATATCAAACTGGATCCAAATGTCTGTTTCCCTAAAAAGTATAAGCTAACACTCAATTTCAGAGCATTATGTTAACCACAACACTAACAAAATGGTTAATAGTTAATATTTAACAGTTTAATTGTTTTAAATCAAGGCCTTTAATTGCATATATTATGTTGACTTGTTGCATTATGTTAGCATAAATTCAAGCACGATAAATCCAAACACAAACAAAAGTATAAAAAAAATAAAAATAGATAATAGAATAATAGAGAATGAAAAAAATGGGGAAAAAAAATTACACACACACACATATACATATATATATATATATATAAATCTATTTAAAAACAAAATAAAAAAATAAATACTTAATATTTTATTGTATTGTTTTATTCAATCAAATAAATTGAAAACGATAAAATTAAATTATAATAAAAAAAGAAAAATGAAATAAATACGTCTGATTGGTCATGACATCCAGACAGACACTGCATCACAGAATCCTCTGAAACAAGTTTCTACAAAACCTATTTCGGTATTACGTGCGCAGGGAAACGTCACTATTGCATGGCTTTAAATAAAGAAACAAACAGCAGCAGACCAGCAGTGCTCCTGCTCTCCTGAATAATGCTCTGATGAAAAACATGTGAACAGAAGATGTTATCTTTCCTCTCCAAACCCCTTACAACCTCATAATTCACCGTGTGGGACAATAGCCCAGCGCTGTCTACAGCACAATCTGTTCTGCATGTGAACTTCAAAGCTTCGTGGTGAGATGCAGGACGCTTGTTCTGTGCATTAAGCTGATGCACCGTATTGTTCCCGGAGAGGGTCACGTGTGGCGTGATAAAGCGTGAACCGTGTGTGTTGTATTTGTAAACAGATCTACCCTAAAGTTAGAAAAAGCAGAGCAAGGCTGATTTAGTCTGATAAAACCCAAGTCTTGTCCGTGAGCCAAAGCAAAGGCTTATAGGTTCAAAGAGAATCTTGATAAATGATTAAAAAGACTCAAACTTCTTACAGCTTTCAGAGGCAGGAGCCAGAGCAACAATGGGAAAGAGGAGGAACGCAGTGAAGCACGAGGATTGCCTTAGGGTTTCTTTAATTATAATTTGCTGTCCCTTTCGAGTAACCATTCTCACACCTTTACAGCCTTTGACCTCTTTTGGCACTCCATGTTTGGAGATAGAGGTCAACAAACGGAGTTTATATTTATAAATGATCATACCATTGCAAAAAAAAGAGTAAAGTTTCATCCAAAAAACAAAAAAGCAAACTATATGGGTTTAAAATGACATGAGCGTGAGTAAACGATGACTCCGAGCGAGGGATGACCTTATATAATGATAATAAAATACCCACATAAAATGCTAAAGCCAGGCAGACAAGCCATAAAGGCGCTTCCCTGTTAGTAAGGGAGCAATAACAGACCTAAAATGATGGTTTCTCTCTCTTTAAACAGACACATTTTATAGCTAACCACAATACTGTCTGGGAAACCCCAGAAACTGAAGAGGATAAACGACAGAGGGCTTGATTAATGTGAATTCATTTAGCCAAAAGTAGACGTGGAGAATGGAGATGAAGCAGCAGGTTCATGAGTGTCCTGTCAGATCACTTCTTCAGTGATCAACCTCTTGAAGTGCTTTATGTTTAATGCAATGCAATGCCAGCATGCCTTATGGCTACGAGTGCGTCATTGACCTCAGCCAGCATAGAAATGTGCTTCATGCATAAATCAACAAAACTCCAATGTTTGATTTCAACTTTCCTAGACTTTATTTGACTGCAAATATAAAAAGCAAACAATCATGGATGTTTTACGGATGTGTGCCAGGACAGAACTCCATTCTCATGGCAGATTTCACTGTAAAATAAACATTCAGCAAAACAGAGCTTGGAAAGAGACAGCAAAATATAGTTCACCGGGGGCAAAAATAAGAAAATCAGGCCAAGGAGAGATGCAGGAGCAACATGAGGTCAGATTCGTGGAGAAACGAACTAAAAAGTAGCAAAGCAAACAAAATTTTTTCAGGAGCATAACAGCAGCTTCAAGTGTCTTCAGAAGCAAACTGTTTTCCAACATGTAGCAAGAAAAAACTCAACTAAAAAGTCTCACCAACGCTGCATTTCTTTGTTTAAAAATACAGTAAAAATACTCTCAATGAACTCTCTCTGATTCAAAATACCTCTCTCTAGGCTCAAAAAAAGAAAAAAAAACTGATTTAGGATTTTAAACTGTTTGTAACTTAGTCCTTCAATAGTTTACATTTTATACAGAGCAATACGACAAACCAAGAAAGCTGTTATTTTCTTCTTCGCATGAAAACTACAGCTCACATTTCAGACTTGTCCTAAATTGCTAACACTTCCCATGTTTGCAAGCAATCAGCCACCGGGTTTGTCTCTTTTGTTTGCCTGTGGTATAATTATGGGGTCATTATGCCAAATGTCTTTGGGGACACAGAGGAACTAAGAGGTTGGATAGTTGCACAAACCATATCCTGCTTTTGAAGATGTTAAAGCCAGACACATTCAGACATAAAACCACAGGAGTAACGCTGTGTTGCTATTTATGCCTGCCACTCCAGTTGGGAACTTATTTGAGAGCAAAATCCTGAAGCAGCCATTCATGAAGAGAAGAAAGAAGTCAAGACACATAGGAAACAAAGGAGTCATGGATGAAATCTCATTAACATCTCAATTGTTTTCCGAGACAGTGACGGTAACTGAAATCGCAATAGTGTGATCAAAGATTTTTAGATACTTAAATAATGTAACATCTAAGAGAGCATTAGACCGCAGTGTAATAAGAACATTTATAAACCTGTTGTTCAACAAAATACATATTCAACAACATATCTGGTCTCCAAACACAACTTATAACGTCAGTTATAATTATTATTCATATTTTCGATATGATTAATCGAAAAGAAATCAAACTGGAATATTCAGAAACCCAAACCAACCTAATTTTCACAATTTTCACACAATTTTCTACTTTCCACATTTCATCATTTAAAATAACATTAATTTACAATAGATAAATGTTATTTTCTTCATTTCGCATGACAGTATTTATTTATATTTTTTTTTTCTGCAAGAGATGGTGGTTATTTTCATCTTTCGTCATGGCAATATTAATTTATTTTGTGAACAACGAAAGTTCTTTTTTAACAAGAAGTTTTCAATAATGTAAATGTAGATATATATGTGTGTGTGTGTGTGTGTGTGTGTGTGTGTGTGTGTGTATGTATATATATATATATATATATATATATATATATATATATATATATATATATATATATAGAGAGAGAGAGAGAGAGAGCGAGAGAGAGAGAGAGAGAGAGAGATATATATATATATTTATTTATTTATTTATATTAGGGGTGGGCGATATCTAAATATTTAAAATATATCGAGATATTTTTAAAACACGATATGGATTGTGACATATTGTATATATTGATATATTGTTTATATTTAATTCTGATTCCGCCACTTTGCTTGTTTGCCTTTACTGAGCTGTGCTCGCCCTCGCTCGCTCGCCCCACACCTCCTTGATTTTGTGCCCCTCCCCTCGCGTGTACAGAACTAATCTAAAAAAAAAAAAAGAAAAAAACTGTCTACTGTAGGGCCCTATGATTTCTGCGATGCAGAAAACGTGGACGGAATCGCGGATTCCAGTCATAAAAACAGAATTTACAGTCTACTGTCCAATTTGTAAAATTTTGCATGAATTAATCAAAAGTAGTTCAATTCGCTTACATCAAATTGCGATATGGACTAATATCTGCAAATATTAAGCCAGAATACTTTATGTAAATATGAATCCTGCATGTTCTGCGTGTTTGTGTTAATGAATGGCGCAAAAGCTCGTCTTCGTCTATTACACACACGGAAGCACGCGTGATTTTAGCGTCTTTCCTCTCACTAAATGAGGATGTAAACACATGAAGAACATCTCAAGAACTGCACTTTATGAGCATTTGACCAACTGATCGGAGTAAAACTAGCGTCATATATTATATCATAGACTGTAGTATCGCATACACAGAACTGTAAAAGTAAACTCGTCAAAATAAAAGTATTTGCCAGAAATCTATTACTATTGTTTAGCAGAATATACATAGTATATAGCCCACTAAGTTACTCCTAAAATTAAACAAACATAATTTAAGGAATAATCACACAACATTTCTTCCATGTTTTATTTTTAATAGTTTAATAGTTAAATAAAAAAAAAATTAAGTTTGCTTAATTTTAATTAATTAAAAGATAAATTAAATTAATGTTTTATGCTTTCATTTTATAACCAGAAAAATTTAAATACACAATTTCTGAAGGGAAAAAACATTACATTCACATAAGGCTATTTTACGATTTTTTTTAACTAATTAAGTTGTTTTTTATGCATTTGAATAATTACACATTCTAAAACACAGGACTAGGTAACAATAAAACATATGGTGAAGAAAAAAACGTGTCATAGGGCCCTAAACGTAATATTTGTCATATTTGTTTTTGCAGTAGTTTTTGGGGTGTTATTTTTCCTGTAAAGATATCGATATATATAAATCGTATATCGAGATACAGCAAAATATATCGAGATATATTTTTTGCTCTATATCGCCCAGCCCTAATATATATATATATATATATATATATATATATATATATATATATATATATATATATATATATAGTCATGTTGTAGTCTAGTTATATTTCAATATTTATCTTTCAGTAAAAATCAGTATCGAAAATGGTATCGAATATCAGTATTTATCATCAATATAAATTTTAGAAATTTCATTATCATGAGTGGCAACACTACTTTGCAACAGTTTTTTTTTTTTTTTTTCCTTTTTTTTTTTTGTAATGTGACATTTCGGAGTGGGCCTTCTGTAAGAGGAAAAATTAAAAAAGAAATAATGGCGAGACAAAATTTCCACAACGTGGACAATAAAGTTACTGAACTGAACATGTCAAAGAATGACTTCTCTCTGAGTGTCAGTTTCTCTCTCTCTCTCAATGGAAAAGAATGCAGTCTTTGCTGAAACCTGTCATTTACTGCGCGGCTGCTGAAAACTGTCTGGGATCTTTCACCCCATCTGTGTCTACGGCCTCAAAATCTATGGAAAAGCTTGCATTTCAACACACTGAAATACCCAGACAGGAAAATACACAAATCGACTCTCAAGCATGACTCTCACAGCATGTCTATCTAACCAAGACCACCACAGCAACCAACTAGAAACACCTCAATGACTCCGAGCACACAGGAAATCACATAGCAATGCACCAATCAGGATTGTTCATGGCCGACTCCATATCATTTCAAAGCAAATTGGCCGATACTGATGTAAACAAAGCAACGTTGCGTTTATAAACCCTACTTTAATAAACGTTATACAGAGTCTAGATGTAAAGAAAATACCATCAAAAAATCCCATTCATACAAACCCCTAATTCAATATTTAGGATTTTCTTCCAATATTTCATGGATTGCTCTACCAGTATTTTCTCCTCTTTGTGTCTGCCTTCAGCGTCTCTGTTAACATCCGGTTTGCAGACTTGGTAATATTTCAACACACTTTTACTCGTAAATGATTGCAATGCAGTTAATGTGCCATTTCAGAATAGAGATTGAAAGAAAAAACACTAAAAACTGTCGTTCCGTGTTTCTAAAACCCACCTCCCCCCAAAAGGTCAATGTGAGTCAAAAGCCATGCGCTTTCTGGTCTGCGTCTCACACTAGAGGTCTGGTTTGTGGTCAAACAGTGGCAGTAATGAGTGAGCCACACTTAAACAGGGCTATTAGAAGAGGCTCTGAAAGGGGTGCGAGTCAAACACACAAACACAAGAGTGTTATTAGGGGCTCTACGAACACACTGACATTACTGTGTGAAAACGGTGCTGCTTTCTAGTGGCCAGCTGATTTAATGCTTCGTTGATGGATCAGTGCTGATAAGGAGTTATTGGAAACCTGCCAAAATAAATTGAATAAACAAAAGCATTTATTTCCTTGAAGTGGACTATTAATATCCTTAGCTAATATCCTCAGACATGCTGATTTGCTTTGCACGTAGATGCTTACGCTCGCTTGAGGGGAAGCTGAAGTATGCATAGTTTTAAACATTTGAACACTGTCAACTATTCTTTAGAAACAAACTCATTTGAATGTTAGATGATTAAAGATGTCTTGTTCTGAGATTTGCCAAGAACATGCTAATGTTAATGTGCAACTTCCTATAAGAATCAATCATCTGTTTCTATCAAATCAAAAGACACATAAGACAAAAGAATAAAAACTCAGCCTTGCATTAACAGAATAAATTCTATTTTACTATATATTAACATAGAAAACATTTATTTTGAATAATAATAATAATATTTCACAATATCACAGTTTTTACTGCAGCCTTGATGAGCAGAATAGACTGAAAGACAGCTGCAAACTTTAGAACGGTAGAGTATATAAATAGAGCAAATGAGAAAATAACAATGTAATCATAATAAGGCTTGTCTTTGAAAGAATCTGCAGTGATAATTACATGATGGATCACTTCCTGAGTTACAGTGTGTTCACTTTCCATTACCAAATAAGTCATGATACACTGTTTACTACTATAACCCATTATGGATTTCCTTAAACTTTCAGACCTTTGCAAAATACTAATATATTTATTAGTTAAATTACGATGCTCTAGCTGTTCTCTGATATATATACTTGCATTAATACTCCAAAAGAAAATAACATCAATTGTATGATGAAAAGAACAATACTAGACCAAAAAACAGAAGCAGGCTGGATGCTCTTCCTATCCAGAATATTAATGACAACTTGAGGATTTTAATCTCATGAAAAGAGCTCGAGCAGATTTCCCAGCTAACAGATTGGAGTGAATCAAATTCAGACGTTGTCGACAAACAGAAAGACATCCATACACATGCATCTCCTCATCTCCAGTGTTTGTTTAATTGCCAAATATTAGCAGTTTAGGATCCTTAAGGGGGCACAGAATGAGCCGATGTCAGGCTTCAATGTCTCAACCACCCAAACCCTGGCTAGCTCTGTGCAAAGCACACTAGAGATGGTAAGCTGAATGGATGGTGAATGGCACTTCAGCGGGGCATGCGGGCCACTCGGCCCGGTGCAGCATCATCCTCTGATCCATGAGTTAAAGCAGGCAAAAATGCACAGAAGACCACACAGCAGCGGAAAAGGGACAAAAGCATGCCTTTGCCCTCCAACCACAGTCCTTTACCAGGAAGCTGTTTCAAACAGAGCCATTCTGTTTTCATTAAGCTGCCTTTGTTACCCGCTCCAGCGACAGGTTCTGATTAGTGAACGGCTGGGGACGGAGAGGTTGGTCTAGGTCATTAGCCTGAAGTCTACACTAAATCAGGTTCATGTGAGAGGAACACTGTGGACTGTGCTCTAAATGCAAAGATGCCACTGGAGTCCTGTTAGGAAATCGAGAACATATGTATGGGAAAAGCATATAAAAATTAAGGCTAATGAGTAGGGCTGTGACGGTTGCTGTGACACGTGCACATGACGTGACACACTCTAGCAAGCATAATATGAAGTTTTGTATACAAGTGTAATAACAGTAATAGCTGCAAATAGTTTTATTTAGACTATAAGTCTATGGTAATTCACAAATGACCTCAAACACAATGCAACAGGTTTTGTCTGTCCAGTGTCTACAGGAAATTTGAACTCTGTGTCAGTACCTCATAAATTGTTATATATACATTTTTATTTTATTTTTTGCTTAATATTGTGATTTTTTTTCAGGATTCTTTGATGAATTATATAATTCTTCAATCTTTAGTGTCACTTTTAAACTGTTTTGTATGTCCTTGCTGAATAAAAGTATTAATTTCTTTCTTTTCTTAGACTTTTTTACACAGTTCGAACATTTGGCATCATGGTTTTAACAAAAATATTAAGTAGCAAACTTGCAACACTGATCATTTTTTTCTTCATATTTCTCAAGTATCTTATGACTCAAGATGGCTGCTGAAAATCCAGCTTTGCGTTATAGAAATATATTATATATGGAGTTATATTCAAATAGAAATAGATATTTTGAATTGTAACAATATTTAACAATTTTACTGTATTTATTTTAGATAAATGCAGACTATTTAAGCATAAGGGACTGGCAGTAAAGCAAGATAGCAATAGTAAGGTCTTCCAATCACACATGCCAAATCACTTGTTACTCTAAACGTAGAATAAAGAGATTCCGACCACATCCTCCACTGTCTCCAGGGAATGTCAATCTGTGACATAAACGGTCTAAATTCAGCCCATCACAGCGTACGCTACCACCCACATGGCATTGTATCTTCCTGCTATTGAGAACAATCAGTCAAAAAGTCCCACTTTCCACAATGAAAATGCTTATGGCCACATAAGCATGGAAAGCACGGAGGGACGTTCGATCCTGCCAAGACGACTTCCTGAATCACAAAGAGGAATTAAGGGACCGCAATGCAAGTTAACAGGGAGACATTCGGAAATACAAGTCATGCATATAACGTGTTTTATGGGCTCAAAGTGGCCGGTGACAGGTGAATAAATCGACAAGGCTTTGCATCTTTCCTTCTGTTGTCCAAGAACCACAGATGCGAAGTTTAGAAGTTAAGGCTTTTCTGCCTTTTGGTTTAATATCAAATTATTTTCAAGCAGTTGTGTTTAAAATCTACTTAAAAGCTGAATTTGCATTAAAGTGACATAGATCTAAAATAATCATAGTTAAATAGTTGGTAAAGAAAGAAAAAGAAAGAAAAATTGGTAAATAAGTATATAAAATAAGTAAACAAACATCAAATAGTTAATTAATTATACAGTTGCTGGTATAATTTTTGTGTGTTCTTGTTTTTTTTTTTTTTTTTTTTTTTTTTCAACAAAATAAATTTAGTGATTTGTTTTTCCATTACCATTTTTTTGACACAAATATATATAAAAAATAAAATACCTGTATGATTTTCAACAATTCAACAAATTATTATGTATTTTGAGATATCATACATGCATGTGGTTTAATAATAAAATCGATAAATGAATGTACAACTGCCAAGCATGGAAAAAAAAGCCTTACACCATTAATTAAACAACTGCAAGCTCTATTTAGTCTTGAGCCAAAAAAACAACATATGAACAATTCAATTGTGCTGTGTTTAGTTTTTATTGGTGTAGAAGTCTCCCTTTTCTGCACAATAGACTATTATCTGTACACAGTGAGTCTGTTTTGTTGTTTTGTGCCTGTAAAAGGTTTAATTTTCTTCACTGTCATGGCAAGGGTGATGAATCACCGCCTTGTCTCCATCTGTATCAAATAGAAATACATAATTAATGGGCTTGTGTGTAACAAATGGGAACATTAGTCCTTAATTTCATCTTGCTCTCCCGGTCTGACGTGAACACTGTCTGTATGAGCTATTGGTGATTAAATTAGGACTGCAGATCATCTGGGGTCAGTGGACTTGCAATGGACCCGTCTTGTCTTTCATTGTTCCTCTCATCATCATTACGGTACACAGACTTCTGCATCTGATAGCTTTCCCTATCGCTGTGAAATATGCAGAGGGAGTTTTTTAAGCTTTGCATTGGTGCATGACAATTTGTTTTCAGTCCACAATTGTACATAATCATTGGAGAAACGTAGCATTGCATCACATGCTCACCAATGGATCATCTGCAGTGAATGGGTGCCGTCAGAATGAGAGTCCAAACCGCTGATAAAAACATCACAAAATCCCAAAAGTAATCCAACACCACTCCAGGCCATCAGTTAACATCTTGAGAAGTGAAAAGCTGCATCTTTGTAAGAAACAAATCGATCATTATGGTGTTTTCACACTTCCTTCAGTGGAAAAAGTCCATCTCCTGTTGTCCTCTTACATCAAAATCACACCAACGCATTTGTTTAGAGCCATTTTGAACGGTTTTTGGCTTGTAAATGGTACTTGATTTGTGCACATTTCTCTCCTGATTCAGACCAGATGACTTTTTCATTGGAGGAAGCATTATTATCAACTAATTGTTTGACGTTAAAAACATTTTTTCTTAAAAACACACAGCTTTTCTCTTTACAAGATGTTAACTGATGGACTGTAGGGGTGTGGATCACTTGTGGATTATGGTGATGTTTTTATCAGCTTTCCATTCTGACGGCACCCATTCACTGCACTGGTGAGCATGAGATGTAATGGGTCATAATTTTTTGGGTGAACCACCCCCCAAGAAGTTTCCATACAACCTTTTGCTTTCTAGGAGGGAAACTTCTGTAATAAAAAGCTCTCATTTGTAATACCACTCCACTGTTTTTTTTTACAAATTCAGCAGGTTGCTAGACTAGTAAACCACAAAACATCAAGATATTTGCAGTAACGCTGGCAGAAAATGTTCATAACTCCCAAAATGATGATTCACACACTTTCAAAGTGATTCACTGTGAATTGAACAACAAGCCAGAGGCCTCTGCACAAATTCTGCTCATTTTCCTTCCATTTTCCTTTAAAAAGTATGCCTACTCAAATACTTTCAACAAGTGACTTCCAGGTATTTTGCTCACTCAACAGTGCAATTTTGCTCTCACTAGTGAGGCGCTCTTAAGAAAACATCTCGCCCTCTTATTCCAGCCTCCGTCTCGGAACAGATTGCCGTTTTCTGCATCATCTGCTTGGGCATTTCACGATATCAGCTCTCCACTGAAGCAGAGCTCACTTTGATGTCATTTGGCAATGTTGGGGAAGCAAAAAAAATAAATAAGGAGAAAATAAAAGGTGGAATAAGTTTAGCCGATGGCCTTTTCAACAAGCAACCTTCAGCCAACTGAGAGGCCACGACTCCAGCTCCACAGGAGCATGTTTGTCTTTAACCTGGGGCCGTAAAGAGTCTTTGCGTCAAATGTGCAAATATGCTGCTGCCCACTGAGAGAGACGCCGGTCAACTCTCTTTCTTTCACTCTGAGAGAGGTTTGCCATCATGCCATGGCAACCACAACTATCAATCTTACTGGCTAGGAATAATCCACCGACCAAAGATCTGCAACCAGAAATTCAACAGGCAACAAAGAATAAAGTACAAGAAATCACCATCAATATAAAAAGAAAGAAAAAATGTTTCGCATTTAGAAAATAAGCCTTAGTGTCAAAGAATTTGCATTGTGACTTTATGAAATTTAAGCAAGTTTAAAAAAAAAAAATATATATATAACTAAAAAGTTATATGTGAATATAACTATGAAATTGAACTTTAGAATTATAAAATTTGTATACATTTATAAAAAAAATTATAAAATAACAAATTATGCATATTATAAAATTACAATTAATTGAATAAATTTGTACAATAAATTGATTTTACATATTGAAAATTTTGAATGTGTGTTCATTAAGCATTAGTAAACAGATAATTCTTTATTTATAAAGCATTAACATACAGTAATAATCAGTTTATAAATACAGATATAAATGCTTTTTTTTCTTTATTTAAAAGCATATCTATAATGTGTTTAATAATTGTATTTTCATACTTTATTCATGATCAGCTTATCATTTCTCAATGAAGTATAGCATTATTTACAAACCAGTTATTTAGGAGTTGCCAGTGATTCATAAGATCACAAGAAATGTAGTAAATTCAGGTAGTTATAAAGCATTTAGTAGTGCTCAGTTAACTATTTATGTGAGCTCATCTAAAGTGAGTCTAGTTTATGCCTTGTAAAGCATTTATAAAGGATATTTAAAGGCTCAGTTATCTTCTAAACAAAAAACGGAAACAAACACCACACAGTGATACAGAACATAGAAATATTAACAGCCTTTAAATCTCATTTGTAAAAGCTTTACAAGGCATAAATAGTCCTCACTTTAGATGAGCTCACAAAAATAGCTAACAACTACATGTTTTATAACTACCTGAATTAACCCTGAATTACAATAGAAATACATGTTAATAAACCATTTATTAATACTACAAGTAACTATTACTATATGTCTGAATAAAAATAATAGTTTATTAATCATTTACTTACAATTTCTAAGTGATCTTATGAACCATTGACAACTCCATAATAACTGGTGTGTAAATAATGCTATACTTAATTTAGAAATGATAAATTGATCATTAATAAAGTATGAAAAAACAATTATTAAATACATTATATATATGCTTTTAAATCAGGTATAAAGCATTTATATCTGTATTTATAAACTGCTTATACATGTCTATTAATGCTTTATAAATTATTAATTAACTGTTTCCTAATGCTTAACTAATGATTAATAGCATGCAGTTATTATAAAGTGTTACCGAAGTTTCTTCAAGCCTGCATTTATTTGCTCAAAAATACAGAAAAAACAGTTATATTGTGAAATATTATTACAACTTAATATATATATATAAACATTTAATATCACCATGCTAATATAAAAAAAAATGCATTTCACGTCAACATGCGTCTATTAAAAAAATAGATAAATTATCAGAAGACGTATATTTAACTGGTGGTAATATATTAATATCTAGCACACAAGCAGGGACCAACAGTGCACCTTCAGGAAACTTTACACAGCTACAGTACCAACTGCGCAAACATACGGTCCTCACTATACACACATGACTGCATGATTTACAGTGGGGAAGTAGAACAGTCTAAAATGCAAACAAGTCTTGTAGGCAAGCAGACCATCACCTTGTGGTTGAATTCTCACAGTATGCAGTGGTTCAAAAGCAATTCCTAGCAATCTAATCTTCCCAGCATCTACACTGTACACATCTCCAACTGAAGCTGAAGTTTAATTAGGAAAAGGTGCAGATTTGTTTCAAAGACAAAACTATTCACGTTTCTCAAAGACAAACCGCATTATAATTTGGGTTTGATCTAACCTCATAAAAATGGTAGCAAACCCACATTTCACTCGACCACCGAAATCAAAGCAAGTAAAACAAGATGTTGCAGTGATTTCTCCAAACACCCCAAATGACAGAAACCGCATGCATTGTTTAAAGACAGTAAAACACATGGGAAAAGTGACAGGATTGGGAAGCTAGAGTTTTAGATGTACTGATTTTATCGGCAGATGCTGAAAGCTGATCGTTTTTAAACTTGTCAACATTATCAGTACATACTGACCTACATAAGGCAAATAAATGAAATACAGCAACAAAGGCAAAATAACATTTATTGTTTATGGCTGGATGGACATACTACAATACATAATGATATTACAATAAAATGCAATACAATACTCTTATTTAAAAATACATATACATAAAATGTTTAATATTTGTCCATTTTAAAATGTTGAAAATAATGTGTCATTATTATCCCTATCCAACCAATGCTAAAAATATATATATTTATCAGTATCAATAGGGATCCACAATATATTACGACATATTACCATGTTTCTCACAGGATGTGTACGGTGTTTCAGTCATTGTGTTAATATCTGTTCAGTAGAGCGTTGGGTATCATATTGGAAAAAGGTAATAGCTAGTTAGACACCAGGAGGCTGGGATTGGGCTCTGTAATATGGGGTTAATCTCATAAAATGAGTCTTGTGATTAAACACCATCAGGGCTCTCCCCGAGTCTACGCCCAACAAAATGTGCAAAATGTTTTTAACTACTATGGTAACTGCCACCTGAATACCACTTTTCCAAATGATGTGATATAACAGGTCTTGAACTGAGATAAAAAGGGCCCTAAACCACAAGAGAAATAACCCAAGAGGTTTGGTTTAATGACACAGTCTGGACTGTGGGGAAACCCTCACACTAATGTTGTCTAGCAGTGTAGGCAGTAAACAGAAGCGTGTCTACACCTGCACGAGACTGTCAGTCAGTCACAACTCAGAAATGCAAGTGCAATGCAAAAGAAAGGAAAACAACAGGATCATTTTTACCACTGTGAAGCTGGGCTGTTTACTGAAACTGAACACTGCTGTCTTACAGCACATGTGAAAACTAGAGATGAAACCAACAGTTGTACACATTCTATGAGAGAAAGAGATGCACAGTATATCAGTAACCATACTGATATCGGCAAATACTCAATCTTCAGCTTTGGTCAAATTGGGCTAATATTTTATTTCTGATTTAAATGGCACATAAATGCGGCAGTTGTAGCATAATATTACATATTATACTATACTTAGTGTAAGTATATACATACACATATATATATATATATATATATATATATATATATATACACATTTAGATTTTCTATATATTCATAGTATATATAAACTCTATTGCTATTTTAAAAAGTGTGAAAATTATCATATCAATCAAAATACAGTCAAAAGCTTTTTCGCTGCTCCAATGTTGCCATTTTTAATGCATTTGCTTTTTGTAAGTCAGTATAGATTTATAATATTGACCATTTTCAAAAATAATGTCTGCCTATCAGTGTTGGCAAAGTGTATAAACAGACATGTAATGCAGCATCACCTCACTCACTTTCAAAGTCAGCATAAAAAGTGACAGTGCGCTCTTGATGTAATGGAGACTGTTAATCTTCACTCTTCTGGCACTTTTGCAGCGATCTAAGATCTCCCCACACTCACAGTGAACCGGCCCATCGTGAGCCACTACACACTGACTAACCACCTTTGTGAAACCTGAACCCGAGCCTCTGCTGAGAATCTGCGGTAGGGCACAGAGAGGTTTTTGTCAGGAGCGGTGCATCTTCTTGCATCAGCACTTATGGGAGATTACAGGTTATCCAGGTTTGTCATTTGGTTCAGATGAAGGATACCCTCCTCCTCAAAGGTGCGTAGGCTCCTATGACCTCATATTACGAAGCTGTGAAGGGTTCAATTAAGACCTCAAAACAAGCATCTTGGTATACACCTCATCAAGGAAGCCATTAATTCACAAACCTTAAACGAACACTGGTCGACCTGAAATGTACTGAAAATACAGCCCTTGGAATGCCACCGGAGAACTAAATCACATACTGTGGGTCTCGGGGAAAAGTATACACTGACAATACTTTACTGTACACCATGTAAAATGTCTGGAAACAAACTGACATCATACCAAACAAGAACACCACAAAGTGCTAAAGGTTTTAAATAAACTGTTGATTTTTCAAACTTCTGATGAGCTTTAAAACGGAGTAGAAACACATTTTGTGGTAAGAGAACTGAGGAATCATCTGCTAAGCATTGTAGACAATAAACCAGTGCTAGTCTCCAAAACCAATGAACTAACCTTGAAAAGCAGCCACGTTGCGTGAGATGAGGAACTTCAGACTAGAGCTGGTTGTCTGGAGGAGGTTCTGGATGTCCCGTCGTGCCGCCACCTGGTAACGCTCCTCCATCTTCTTGGTGCAGCACGTTAGATTCTTTGACAAACAAACCTGAAGATCTGAACCTGTTGAGACAGATGAAGGTTGGGATTGATAACCAAGGTGGATATGTACTTCTGCATCTAGGAGAAAGTACATTTTCTGTCAACAGTGACAGTTTTTTTTCACCTAACACTCAGATAAAAAAAATACATAATAAAAAAAAATATATTATTATAATTAATCATGTTCTAATCAAATTTCTGCGTATAGGAAAAAGTAAAAAAAATTAAAATCACAAAAAAAACTAGTTTATCTAGTAAAAAAAATATACATTTTTATATTAAATACAAAAATACTTATTATAATTATTATTCATCGAAAAATTATAAAAAAATGAAATTAAAAATGCATTAATTAGTCTATTATTGTTTAATTATGTATATTATACCATCCAGACACAACATATCAACATCCTAAAAACCACCCAGAGCAGCCTAGCAACTGCATGGCAATCGGTAAAAATAGCATTGTGGCAGACCCAGCTCATTTTATTTCTTTACATTTACAGATCCACTTATGTTATGGACCATTATCAGACTCATATCACCACCGGCTGGTCATGAAACTCCACATTTGTGCAAGCCGCAGCAGGCCGGTAGGGTGGGGGAGATAAAAGGGCTGATGTCTCTAGCCATCAAAACTCTTATCCCACTGAGATCCGACAAAAACTTTCCATCACTACAAACCCCCCTCAAAAAAAGGTCAGTGCGAATGACAGCACCTAAGGGGGCTTTAGCTCTAGGAGAACCGCACGGGACACGTTAGGACAAGCCAAGTTTTGCTTAAGATACTATCACCACACCACCACACAATGTTTCGAGTTCCTGAGCAAGATGCAAAGGAGATGGCTCGAGGAAAGGAATTCATCTCTGTCTCGCTAGAACGAAATGAAAGCACCCCGGGAAGTGTTTATTTCTCACTCACAACCCGTTAGACGTTTCAGTGTAATCACCTGAGAGAATAAATCCACCCAACTGTGAACTTTTCCACCCTCCCTTTTTGCCCCGGTTTCACATGATTCAACAGGCTGAGAGACTTGGGAATTGTTGAAGAAGACTGGAAAAGGGACTCCTCGTCAGTCATCAACACAGACAGAGGACTTCCTGGAGGACACATTGCTGCTTCTACGTTTGGTACTCACTGGATAGAAATCGTGCTACATGCGCAATGTTTAATGCAATATTCCAGTTTAGAACACAAGTTTAATTCATATCTGTGGATGCAAACATAGCTATTTTCAAAGTAAAATTCCCATGAGTAACATTCAGATTTATCCAAAACGGGTGGACTTAATTATGAAAGTTTTTATTTTATTTTATTTTTTTACATTGGTTTATGTAGGCTACATACTGTGGCAGTGCATAAATTAATTGTATAGCGAGTGTCTAATATTTTACCACCGACAGTAAACCTAACCTATAGTGTTAAAAAGCAAATGCGAAATAAAAATGAATTTGCTGAAGCAACCATGGCATTTTAGCTGGCTTCAACAAGTCTTTAAACTCTTATTGCTACTCCTGTTTCACAGCACTCTGACTGGAGCAGTTTTACTACACCAGGTGTGCTACCGAGCAAGTTTACTTCATCAGAAAAGCCACACACATGAAGCTGGTCATGTGATTCAAATGTCAAAATGCATTAGTTTACAAAAATGCACTTTGATAAGTGTTTTGCATTCATAACAGTATTATGCAAGAAACTGCATGAGAACGTGTCTTTACATAGACAGATTATTAAGAACATTGTTCAATAAGAAATGTGTTTTAAAGTAAAGTAATGGTATATAGGCGTTTTGCTGCCTCTACGGTTCATTTCAGCTTTGTATGTATAGCTACTTTTTTGGACTTTTCCCAATGAACCTATGTTGACAACTCTCCCACGACATCCCAATGCTCAAATAAAATAAGTTCACACTTCTTTGAAGCCTCATAGACCTTCTTACATGAAGCCATCATGAAGAAATTACCACAAATGCCCAAGTTTGATCAAATGCATCGTGAGACTAGGGTTTTTATTTTGCTAGCAGCGACATGCTGTTTCAGGGGTCTGAGCGAAGCAATGAAAAGTGTGATTTGGAAAAGACGGTGCATTTTACAAGCTTCCCTGACAAGAAAAATTTTCTGGCACACATGCCAATGCTACATTAATGGGAACTTACAGAAATAAACACCTTTGAGGAACCGTTTAAATGTCAACATGACTATTTTTAAGTATTTTATTTACCCACCCACCAACTATGGTGGTCAGTTTATTATTTGATGTTTTAGGACATAAGCTCTCACACGGGTCATGTGGTGGGGGATATAATTGGCCTGAAAATCACTGGACATCAAACAGTTTGCTTTGCTCCTAACATCCAAGATTGGAAGCAGAGAGAAGAATATCAGAGCAGCATAGAGAAAACAGCAATGAAAGTCTGTCCTTCAAGATAACTTCCATCACAATGTCTTGTTCGCTCCTCAACATTTTAATAAAACCAAAAAGAGTCAGGAAAGCTTTGAATTTAATTTAAGCTTTGTAAAATAAAACCTGAAAGAAAAAGTAGTGTGATGGGAGTGAGTCAGAGCAAAACAGAAGCAGCAGAATACAAATCTCTCAAGATGCTGTTGACATAGACGAATACAAACGTATTAATGAATATCTTCAACAAGGTCAAACTTGATCTGTAATTTACAGTACATAAGTCTCTTCACATATATCATAAGCTTAAGAGAGAAAGCATGACATCATGCACCTGTTTTTACAGATGTACATAAGCCTAATGTTTTCTCTAGGCCTGTCCAAAAGAGGACAGTCGAAAATGTGACAAAAAAAACAAAAACATTACAGATATAGATCTTTTTAATCAAAATGGCACTTGACCTTGTTGCCCTTGTCAAGACATCATCTTTAGTAGAGGCTGTTAAATGTGCAGTAGCTACAAAATATAACAGTATGATCTGATTCCAAGTCAATTACTATAACTTAAGTTAATTACCTGGTCTGTATTTTAAGAATGTTTCATAAAACTAAATCACAAAGCTGTACAATTTAACAGTTCCCAGGCTCCCGACCAAAATCTCTGGAGTTCAGGATGAGCAATGAATACAAAAACCTTACAACTTGACCAGCAAACCACACAACCCCTAGCTCTAAATTCCTGTAAAACTCAGAAACAAACTTCTTCCAAGCAGCACTTTGAAGTGCACTCCATTTGATGACCTCGGTGGGAAACCGTGTACACGCTGTTCTCCTCAAGACACTTAGCATCCATTAACACAGCAAAGTTTGTCAAACTGGTTAGAGGTTGCCTTCCTCCTCTGATAGAAGCATCTCAAAAACCATTATTTGGGAGCCCAAAAAACTAGATCAGATCACAAGAGCAAACTGGAATGATTATCTAAACAACCTGACAAAGAGCGTTTCAGAGGCTCAGAGATCACAAACCAAACAGTCCTCTGAGATTATATACATGACAGCTGTTTAAACCAAACAGAGCATCTTCTCTTGACTAATTACAGCTGTATTCTGCAGTCAAGTGACACCAGTTGGTTTCTGACCTGTATGATCTTGATCTTGAAAAGTGATTTGAGAAAACAGCAAACTGATTTTAAATCTCAGCTTGAGGCTGAACAACAAGTAAACCACTTTGAACTGCAGGGTTTGATGGAAAAACTGGGATATGTTCAGTATCGACCCATATTCATATTTTTTTTTGTAAACCGATTTGTTTTTGCTAGATGCTGGAAGCCTTCTGAACACCAAACAAGGAAAGGATTACACACATATATACACATAAACACATATATACATGTACATATATATATATGGGACCCTTCATCTCAATTTCCTGTGAAGATAAGTCGTGTACGAATCCTATAAACTTCAAAGCACGCACTACGCAGAATCTCAACTTCAGATGCTCTACTTCCACTTTTAGTAGCCTGAATGCGCTTTTCTTGTTGAATGTTAACTGAAAATATTTCGTCTCAAGTCTTTCGAGTGAAGCGAAACAACAGCATGAGACGCCATTCATTACCAGAGTTCATTTGAAAAGTAATGCCCTTCAGTCAGACTGTCTTTGAGTCGACCATTATTACCTCAAACTTCTAAAGCCGGTAAACGCGCCCCACGGCGAGGGAATGAGCAGAGCGTCTTGAAAGCGTCATATACCATCAAGCGATTACATATTTGGGGTGAATTTCGCGCAGTTAATAAAACTTTTCAAATCTTGTACATCTTTGAAGCGTGGGAAGTGAACACGTTAAAGGTTTTCTAACTGAGGTGACAACAGGTTTCGAGCTGAATTTCAGCTTAGGTACTACTTATTTACATTAAGTAAGCGTTTCCGCATCAAGAATGAATTGAGAAAGATTTATGACTAAAACTCCAAACTGTGTACTAAATACTAACTATAAAAAAAAACTGGCATATGTTAGATAGTTTATATATTAAATGACCATCTTTACATCTGTTGTGGGAAAATGAACACAATATGAATAGGTTAGGCTACTAACTGTGGAACAAAATCAGAATGTGTTGGAGACAGTTCATCCCTGACATGTCAAACTCAAGACATCTTACCTGTTCTCGGGGTTTCAGGTATTGATTTTACAGGTCCGATTTCCTTCGACTGGAAAACTTTACGCACTTCACTGCAGTTCATTAAAGTCCCCCGACATGGATCGATGCAAACCGCAAAAATCGCATAAACCAAAACTCCACGCATCCCCATTTCCAGAGGCGTTTACTCTTCCGAGTAAAGAAACTAGAAAAACGGTGGTGTCGTATAGGCTACGTCTCAAAACTCAAACAGCAGTGAGTTGAGGTGAAGAAAATATTTTCAAGAGATTGTGCGTGTCACACACTCACGCGCCTGAGGAAGGGTTTCGCGCAGGAGCTTCAGGAAGAGCGCAGTGAGTGTGTTGAGAAAGACGGAGCTGTCAAGAGAGAATGGGCGGAATCCTCAAAGAGAAGAGCCTCTAGCACACCATCTACACGACCGACGAAGCGGACTAATACCGACAGCTTTAATGACATCATTTTAGAGCGTTTTGAACAATAATAGGCTAAACTCCAGGAGCTTTACAACTTTATATATGTACATACAGGCACGTATTCCTTTACGTAAAAAAAAACTAATGTATGCGCGCGCTAACAGAATTCGCTGTTGCCTGATATGGTAACCATATCAACAGCGGTTCGATTCAAGTTACTGTAATAGTTACATATTAAATACACGACGTAACGGTTACTTCGCTAGGCGCGTACGAAAAAAAAAAATACTGATTTTCTTTTTTTTTAAGTTGATCCACCCCTGCACCATGCCCTAAAAGTATGTCTATATTGTCTTATTTGTAAACAACAATAATAATAAACACGTTTCAAACATGGGTGAAGCTAGTGAATGTTGAAAAGGCTTAATCAAAACGCATAATGCAAACCACAGACTGGAAATAGAACATAACTGAAAAAAAGGGAAACTTTTTTTTCCTGGAATTGCGAGCAGAGTTCCTCAAACAGGTTGCAATGGAGCCATCTATTGGAAAAATAATGAAACCACGTGCATCACATCACTCGAATGTAGGAGACTAAATTAATTGATTTTGACATCCAGTTAGCATCTTAATAAAATCATAAAACCCACATTTGCACAGATACTCAGGTGTTCATATTTCCTAAATTACTTTAACCAGAAGAGGTCGTCATCCACACGTCACGTCCGAGAACAGGACCCATAATTAATCCCTTTATTCCATTTTGATAAGTAGCTATATGCGGAGTATAAAACATTCACAACATTCGTGAGAAACTGATCAGACCGGTTGAAAGGCACTGGATACTCATATGCTGTGCTTCCCCATGGATAAACCTATAAAACCAGTTTAAACTCAAAACATTGAGAAAACGTATTTTCGTGAAAATAAACGAGCTGCTTCTCTTTACAGTGGGCAACACAGAGCCTCACTTAAGTCCACTGCACAGTAACTGGGCACCATGGTAATGCTCCATTAGAAAGAACTTTAGATGGAAATGCACATTATAATTATTTTGAATTGAGCATTTTACCCACCCCACAAGACAGACAAGTTATCATTTAACTATATATAAGATTAAGACCACCCCTCTGTATTAACCACGTTCACTAAGAGGGATGCTAGATAACTTGACTCACTCAGCATTTTTATAATTGGATTTAATTGGACAGCTGACATACAGCTTTGAATTTAAACCCGTTCAAGTTGGTTTAGTTATAAAGACATGAATGGTACGAAATGGACAGTAACCTCTTTAGAAAAAGTAACACTTCCTGAACCGTTACTACTACCCAAATCACATCTCTTTGTGGTTAACAATTACCAGCCCAAATGTCTCGCATGCTGTAAGAGTGACAAAAATTAGAGAACATTACAGAATTAACACACAAAGACAATGCACCTCTTAATCTTTTATTGAAAGTCTTTGCATTTAAAAATTACATCATTTGATAGCAAACATTTTTTAATTACATAAATTCAGCATTTCAAATGAAAACAAATGCAACAAAAAAAGTAATATTTTTCGGGTACAATCTCCACAATCCTCTACAGGCCGGGACAAGTGCAATACCTTCCAAAACACACAGCATTGCTACCAATCCCAACCTGTGCAGAAAGGGACCAAACGGCTCCAGAAGCGGTTCTCGGGTGCGAGCTGCCACTGTCAGTTTTGCATGGATTTGCACAGCGCACAGTCTTAAAAGCTGAATGCAAACCAGCAAAACTGACCGGGGTCCAGCAAGTTCACAGAACGTTGCGGAGAGACCTCGGGAGAGTTCACAAGAGTCTTCGGATCCAAGATGCGTTTAGCTAGAAGTACTTCAAGTGCTCACACTGCAGTAGATAACAGAAACACTACCTGCACTATAAGCACTTTAGCACTGCTGAAACTCCAACACTGCCAGGTATATTTAAAAGAAAAGAGAGGGAAAGATAAATAAACAGAGCCACTGCTTTTCAGATTTCAAATCAAAATCTGGGAAACGTGGAGAAGCAGCAGGCCACCATCAGTTTTGCATAGATTTGCACAACTCAAGTTTTCTTGTAGTGCAACTATGCAAAACTAGCAGAGAACTGCAACAAAAATAAATAAAAGGAAAAACACTTAATTCACATATATATGGGTGAAAGTTACAGTCCCTCGTGCCAGAAGGAGCACTTAGGGCAGTAGATGCTAGTCTACTTCACTATCTGCACTAGATGCACCTTAGCACAAAGCCGTTAGGTACTGGGTCTCGGCGAAGGATGCTTTAGGCCGAGGGAAAAGGCAATGGTCAAGTGTATTGCTAGAAGTGCCTCCACTGCAGTAGATATTCCATAATACTACCTGCACTGTAAGCACTTTGACAATACACTGACGTCCACGCCATCAAGAGTGGATGGATGCCACCAAAGAGCTTGTGGGCAACTACTCCCATCTTTCTTGAGGTTTCTGAGGGGAAGGGGAGAAATATTCAAGTTAGTTCATTGCCTACATTACAACTCAAAAGAAAAAAAAAAAAAAAGAAATGTGATTTGACTTTGTATAATACAAAAGCGAGGGCCTCATGGCAAAGCACATGCGGTACTATTCATACTTCAATTTGACTGTGTAGACTATCGCTCTTTAAAATATAAAGCTAACTCCACCAAACCATCATTACCTACTTCGCTCCCTCCGTTTTGAAGGTGCATTTCACTATCAATTTCCAAGTTATGAGAACTAGAGTTGAGCGCGTGAGTGAATGAATTGCGCAGCCTGCGGACCGCGCCGTCCGTCTGTGTGGCGCATGCGCAGTGAGGCGCGCCCCCGTCACCCCTCCCCCAAACCCGAAACAATCCGCACTAACATGGCGCCGTTGAGTTCCCGAACCGGATCAATCTTAGCTCAAAACTACTATATTACACAACAACTAATAACTTCAATGTTTCAAACCGGTAGAAACAATAAAAGAGGTCTGGGAAATAAAGTGGCGCGTTGTTGCTTTCGCGTTCTGGCGATGTTGAAGGCAGCGTTAGCCGCTAATGCTAAGCTAACTGGCTAGGAGTGTGGCTTAAACATGCCCCTAAAATATCAAAACAACGAAATTTCTTAACGCCAACAAATAAGGCGCTCGTGGGACCTACACGAAGCGTTTCTTGAGTGAAACCAGCCGGTTAATGGTTGAACTTCAACGGCTAAGTTAGTGCGAGCTCACGTTAGCTCCAGCCATTCCCCCATTAAAAAATAACTTTTGATGAAAACCAACGAGCTGTTGTGTGGCTAGTCAACTTTAATAATTTTAACAACATTCCACACACATCCTCGAAAACCAAAAACTGAAAGCCACTGGAAAAAAACGGGGATGTTTTTATCTAGCGCGATGTTGCTAAGCTAGCGTGTGCGTGCGCGGCCTACGCGTCCCCCATGTGCTACTGCTTTGTTCTGGAGGCACTTTAACTCGCACGCTCAACAGAGCGAGAAAACATCACTCTCAAAGTCTAAAAACAACTTAATTCGCATTCCACTCCGCGAACGCGAGTATACAAGGCGAATTAAGGCGCCCTTCACGGGCGCGCGGTGAAATAGAACAGTTGATAGTTACATTGTAGCGAACACGCTTTTCAAATCTCCCACATTCTCCACAACTATGGAGGAGGAGAGGACACCATGCGCCACTTACTACATTGTTTGGATCGCCGTCGTTGTGCTTGCAATGGCGGAGTTAAGAAATCCTGCGAGGAAATAATATCCTATGTGTTTAAGCGCAAAATCGAGTTTGTGAGACTAGAAGCCAGAAAAAATATTAACAACAGGTTCCTGGTCAATAACGCACAGTAAGACACTCACCAGTGAAATCCACCATCTTCACTCACTTGCCGTTCACTGCCGCTGCTCTGGACCAAACTGGTGCCTAAACTTAAAAGTAGACCACGAACGAATGAAACGAACGCGCCGCGCGTCCAAAGCGAAGTGAAACTTCTGCCAAAACGACTTTCTTAATCAGAGCAAAATTGCAAAAGTGGCGCGAAGGCGACCTGCCTTGAACCATGTGGGTGAATGAAGGGCGGCTCCCGATGAACGTAAATATCTACAACCCCCAACTCGTTCATTAGCATAAATAAACTACTTCCGATCTTTAGCCCACCAACCAATCGAAAAGAAGGGGAAAAAGGAGCGAAAAGGCATGGATGCTTAGATGTCCTTATTAGTCGTGCAATAAATAATAATAATAATAATAATAATGTCAACCCTGAAAAGCGAAAAAGTGACGTTGCAGTTGCAGTTTAACCGAAACGCTTTAATTTAAAAATTTAAAAAAAGTTTTTTTTTTGTGTGTGTAACATACAGACTGTGTGTTATTAGAAATATATTATTTATTAGAAATAACAAATTGCTGTAGAAGCAAAAAATAAATTGAATAAAATGTGAAATTTTGAAATAGTACAGAGAATGAGATAATATTTTATCGTAAAAAATTACTCCAATAATTTTGTAAAACATTTTTGTTTTGTTTTTTTTAATAAAAATAATTGTGCAGTGTGCAGTGCATTTGAGTATGGCACAATTTTCAAACAGTGGGGAAATTGGTTAAACAATACAAGTTTTTACGTGTATATTATATGTTTTTAACAATTAACACCATAAGTGAATAATAAAAATATAAAACATTCTTCCTCTTCCTTTTGTACCCCTTTTATTTTCAGTTGATGAAAAAATTCATTCATAGCATAAAATTTGAAAGCATCTGTGCTCAACGTGGGGAAATTGTTATAAAATATACAGTTTGCATAGGCACAAAATGTAAGCATAATATTTGGTATATATTTTCAATCCTACATGATTGTTGTTGTTTTCTGCAACCATGTCTTAATTGTAAAGATGGAAGGGTTTGCAGTGACACATGCAAAGAAAAAAGAATAAGCAAACTACATGGTGTGCATCGAGCGCTGTATTGTTTAAACATAATGTGTCCATGCTGTTAACTAGGTGGAATTCCTTTTACTAAAGGAGAAGAAGTGCATGCTTTCCTCTTTGTTCGTCAGAAAGTCTTCAGAGTTGGAGCAAGCTACGGCCAGGTCTTGTGCTTGATCGCTGGCCTGTAACCTTCCCAACCCCCATTCCAATTCAGGACTTTGAGAGCAGCTCTTTTGCTCAATGGGGGCAGATTTCAGGCCTCACATGGACGTGGGGGTCACATTCGGCTTAAGGCTGCCTCTTGGTCAACACCCCGTTCCCTGTGTCTCTGGACAAAGGATGCAATTCCATTTCGGAGGGAGGGAAGGAGGGAGGGAGGATAGGATGAGACCTAGAGAAAAGAGAAGAGAAAAAAATAGTTCTGAGAACTGATACAGACATGGGGAAAAATATACCAGTAGAGGGAGAATTGTAAATAATTTCAACCAATTTGCATCTAAGAGAAAGAAAAAGGAGGAGGAAGAAGAAGGAAGTTCATTCTTTAAGAATGAAGAATGGCGGACAAGCAGGAAGAGGAACCATCCTGTTTCTTTGCTTTTTTTCTCTCTATCTCTATCTCTATTTGCCTTTTCTCTCTCACTGTACCTTCTTCACTCTCTCTCTCTATCTCTCTTTCTCTCTCTCTCACTCTCTGTGTCTCTTCCTCTCATAAAATGGCAGCAGACTCCTCCCACTTTAGGGGGCCAGGCAAATCTTTTTTGTTTGTCTTGAAAAAGCAAGGCCAGGAATTGTCACTGTTGGTGCCCCAGGGTCAAGCAGACTCGCTTCTCTCTGCAAGAAATCAAAGCAACAATTTAAAAAAATAATTTACAATGGGTATATGAACTGTAAACGGCTGCTTAAAAGTTTATTTAAATATTATTCATTTTTTTTGGCAAATGTTCTTCATGTGGTTTTTAATTTTGCTTTTTAATAGCGATATAGAATCTGTACTTATAGAAGTGCATACATGTTTACTGAAACTGTACTGAATTTTATTAAAACTCGATGAGCATTGGTAACAATACAATGTATTTTTGCATCATATATCTGTAAATATTTACTCTGAAAAAAAAATGGTAAAGAAACAGCAAGTAACGTTGAATTAAAAGTGGCATTTTTGAGAAGAGAGAATGAAGTAAACTCCAAACAAATCTGTAAAAAAGGTCACGATTTTCTGTATTTATTTTTAACGTTTTACCTGTTTTACCTCAATTTTTAATCTTGCATTGCATTGCATAGTTTATTTATACATATTAGGAAAAAAAGTGTAGGAACTAATTCATCTTAGCATTAAGTGAAGCTCCTTTTATAAAACTTAAAACTATTCAAGACTGAAATAATATTTTTTCTATGCAAGTACTGCTGACTGGAGAAGCACTGAACTGACACTAAAAAACAAAAACTGGATTCTTCCAGATGTACATGGGAAAACAGCTAAATTATGGAGCATTTCATTGGTCTTAAACGTCTCTGCCAAACCACTTCAAATACATTTTGTGAGTAGTTATAAATACATGGCAGTGATGTTTCCGCTGTCTGTGTTCACAAAATATGATTCTTTTATTTATGTTTCTATTTTATTGAGTCAATTCACAACATTTTGTGAATGGAAACTGGTTTAAATTACTGGTGCTACTTTTTTTTATGTATTTTTGTAGAGACTTTTATGTCTTCTAATTGTATTGTTTCTGTTACATTTTGTATTATCTTACTGTTTTTTACCTAAAGCACAAACATTCGCAGCTTTTTAGTAAACACTACATTTCTTGATGGGCCCTTATTTTATTACAATGTGTTTTCCATAAACAGAGCTTTCGTAATGTACACTAGTCAGGATGTATTTATTTCATTTGCTTACCATTATTTATTGATTTAACCGTTTAGGGTGAATAATGTATTTTACCTCATATTCCTCAGTAAAATATGTAAGGTCATACAATAACTTTTAATTTATATGTGAAACAAAACCTTAATTCGTTGTTGTCAGTTAACCAAACAAGTGTGTCATGTTGTAACATCTGCATGAACTGTTGTTATTTGAATCAAAACTATTGTTTTATATTTTATCATACAGACAACATTGAGTTACAGCAACTAAAGGGAAATTGTAAATGTTTGTTCTTTTGAGCTGCCGCTGTGCAATGCAATCTTTTCTATTTTATTTTCTATTGGCTGCAGTGAATTGTGTTGTTCTAACCACTGATGTTGTTTTTGTAAGAGGGTGAAAGAAGTTTTCCAGTTTGAACTTGTTTCCAGGGATGTCAAACTCTAATTCTGTTGTTTTTCTTCAGCTTGTTCGGGAAATAAAATCTTTATAACGAAATCTCTTTTCTCACACAACAACTTATCAAAAACAAATGAATTATTTTTGTACTTTTGGGGATTTCTCCCACATTGTTATACTGGAGGCATTGTTGGTAAAAAACAACAACAACAACAACCTGCCTACAAAAAGAAAAATCAGCTTGTTTTCTTTCAATTTACACAGGTTTTTATTTCTTTTTTAAACTGATTAATTATTGATGAAAGCTTACCTTTTTAAACAAACATTTCCAAAGTTATCCACAAATTATGTAATTTTCTTTCTTTCTTTCTTTCTTTCTTTCTTTCTTTCTTTCTTTCTTTCTTTCTTTCTTTCTTTCTTTCTTTCAAAAAGGTTAATAAGCACAAATCAACGAAACAAATGATCAGCCAGTTCCATATGAAATACTGTGCTAATTGAAAGAAAACAACACAAGGATAGAATCCAAGATGTATATTATTATTATTATTATTATTATTATTATTATTATTATTATTATTATCATCATCATTTCAATTATTATCATGATTTAAATATTTCTTCTAAAGTTTCAAGGAACTGAACACTTTCCAGAAGTGCAACTCTGGATTGATCCCATGATTCTCCCACAAACCGCTTTTAAGATCAAACTTAACCTCAAAGAAGGAGGCTAATTATCACATAACACAAAAACCACTCATGAACGATCTATCAGAGCATCATAAACAAACAGAGAATCTCATGCTTCAAACGACAGGTATGAAGCATTACTTAAAAAATTGCATTTACTTTCACAATGTTAAGTCTTCTTTATTAGACTGTAGTTGATCGACAATAAAACGGTTAAAGCTTCAATATCTTTCAATATCTATTTTGATTTTGGTCAGAGGGACATTAAACAATTTAAAGAAAAAAAATATGAAATCACCATCATAATTTTTTTACATAGCATGTAAGTCTTTAGGAGATCAACAAAATATGAGAACAACACTCAAAGCTAAAGAAAACCAATTTTCTAATTATGTTTCACCTTTACTAGTAAATTTCAAATTAGTAGTAAGGAAGCGACTGTCATATTAAATTAATCCTCCTAATCAAATTTTAAATAGAGGAAACTGGTGTTAGTTGTCACACTGAATGTTTCTTCACTGTCTATATCAAAGCTTAAAATATTGACCAAAAAAACTTTTTCTTGAATATATATATATATATATATATATATATATATATATATATATATACATACATACATACACATATACATTCACAGACAACATAGAAATTATTGATTAAAAGATCATTTTCATTGTTTTAATCCTTTAAAATGTTATCCAGAATAAAAAACAAACAACAAAGCATTACATAACGGGTGCATTTCCCAAAAGCATAGTTGCTAACCATAGTTAGGTTGGTTAGCAATGGGTAATTGTATTGCAACCAATAGTTAGCAACTATGCTTTTGGGAAATGCACCCCAGATCTGTACTAAATAAATTAGTTTTATTATTATTATTATTTAATTTGCATATATTTAGCTTATATTATACAGAGAGAAAGAACAGCTAATAAATTGTATTAAACCCATACCTGCCAAATATCCTTGTCCTAACAAGAGAATTAAACCTTTCAGTTAAAATCTGAAATAATAAATCTTATATTATAGTACTGTAATTTAGTACTGTAATATAGTACTGTAATTTAGTCTTGAACCAGGCGTGTCAAATCAACAGACAGAAAACAGCTATTACACATTTTAGATTCTACATTTGAGTAAATTTAGTTTAATCATCTTCCCGTTAATCCATAAAACCGCTTCTATTTTGCTTTAGAAATGATTGTAAAATCACACAAATGAAGCAGCTTTGTGCTAACGTCAGCTGGAAAATGTTTTGGCTGGATTTCAAATAATTGAGCACTTATTAATCAATTTACTGAGCCCTCTTACTGCCCCCCAGCGGCACAGAAAGATACGACACTCACGAACACACTTTAGCAACGTGCGTACTTCTGTGCATGCAAATACAGCTCGCACACATTTTCAAGCTTTGAAATATTATTAAATAACTATTGACTTAGTAGTGTGTCACAATGGTTCGTTAACAATCAGAAACCTGCTCCTAAAACCTCTCTGAATGCATGAACTAAGAAATCAATCTCCAAGCAATATAATACCCCAATAAATAATGAACTTAAGACTCAAAATGATCAAGCTCGGCTAAAATGATGCTGCTGAAATATGAGAAAATAATGTGCAATTCCTCTGATCATTGTGGGAATGAATGTCTCCCTCTTCTGGTCATTATTGGCTACTGAAGTCTAAAAGATTACAGTTGCCTTTCTTAAAGATTCTCACCCATCATTTTTTTTTATTGTTATTTATTGGAAACGCTTTACAATATTTGCATTATTTACCAATTATTAGCATGTCCCAGTAATCACAATCTTGAATTATTTATCTTTTATGAACATTCACCATGAAAATATGACTGGCGATAGCAAACTGTGGAAAGTCCAAACCTTTGAGTGCATATTAAGAGTACTGTATATAGCTGTACTGCCATGTTTCATGTGCTGTGGAGGGTTTATACACACTATCTTCGACTATGACTTTAAACTTAGCTTGTAAATGATTTTTAACTTATGCACTGTTCATGTTAGACGCCTGTTTCAGCAGCGGCAGCCTTAATAAGCGAGATGGAGGACTTGGCATAAGGGAAAAAGAATGACAAATTGTCTGGAGCTTTGGCTTATTTGCCTCAATTTATTTCATTTAGACAGATTTACCATAGCATGCTGCTATACCAGCATCTAAATCAATATCTATCATCTCACAAACTAGAGGTTTTGCTCACAGGAGGACTGCAGCAGCTGTAGGGTGACAGACACTTTGCATCTTGTAAACCTCAACTCAGCTATTTCTCCAATGATCATCAGTCTTGCAGGTTTACTTGTCACTGGTACTATGGTAAAGTATCATCAGACAATAAAAGAGCAGCATTTACATGTGACCCCAAGGTAGGGGTAAATGGTACCTGTCCAAAAAAACACAGTACTACTTTTATTTTTATTTTTTTAGTGCGGTGAAACATTAGCAAAGTCACAGGGTTTGATTCTTGAGGAATGCATGAACTATTTAAATGTGTACTTTGAATGCATTGTAAATCACTTTGGATAAAAGCACTGCCAAATGCATTAATGTATAAGAAATAAATCTCTTTTTTTCTGGGAGAGAGAAGTGATTCTTGTTGATTTTGACTTTGAAAGTGCCCACTGCATACATTATTATTATTATTTTTTCTCTGAAGAGCACATGGAAAACTCAAGATAATGGGTATCTTTGACAATTCAGATAGCAGGTTGGCTACACGTGTAACAGTATTTGATTATTATCACATAATCCTCATCAGATATCCTGATATCTTCAAGTGCCTTCAAGTGTCCTCTTTTAAGTCCATAAGAAAACTCTTTCAGCAGTCCAGCTGTGCGTTATTAGATTCCTGTGCTGATTCATTCTGTCATATGTTCCTGGTATTCCCAACACTATGAGGACCGAATGTCCCGACAAGTATACATTTTGACCTTGTGGGGACATTTTCGGTCCCTATGAGGAAACAAAACAAGCTTCTAAATCATACGGTTGTTTTAAGTGTTTTAAAAATCTGAAATAGCATAAAGTTTCTTTAAGGGCAAGTTTAGGGTTAGGGTAAGGAGACAGAAAATACAGTGTGTACAGTAGACCATTACATGTGGAATTAATCAATAATGATAGGTATATATATTGAGTGCATGGATATCCTTATCACAATCTAATGTATTTGTCCCAATATATCATGATATTATCAAATGCATGTGTTGCAATGGGACAATATGGAAACAACAACAACAATAACTAATATTCAAAATGGTCAAATGAATCGCAATTGAACGTGCATCAACTTTTAAATTGTTTGCATATATTTATGAGCAAATAATGTAGGTTTAAAATGAATATTACATTTAAAAATGTAAATTCTCTCATCATTTATTCATCCTTTTAATGTTCTGACATGCATGACTTTTTCTTTTGTTTTACAAAATGCTTGATAAATATATATATAGTGCTGTGAAATTGATTAATCGTTAATTAATCGCATCCAAAATAAAAGTTTACAAAAATAAAATAAATAAATAAAAGGGCATTTTGCAATAGTCTTTCTACTTTCATATCTCATGTTTATGTCTGTCTGTATACTTTCAGATACTAGCAATTAATGAGTAAAAATTGTTTCTTCGTAAAACATTTTTTCTTTCTTTAATATAGCTGTGAAACATGCTGCTTCTTTTTTGAAACCTGACTCATTATTGATTTCAAAACTTAATTTACATTAAATCAGATGGTACATTAGTGCTGAACATTACACATCCTCCTCATCCTTGAGCAGAGTCTTAGAGTTGAGATTTTGTTTAATGATAATTTATTCATTAAGGTTTTTTAGGCATAGTTTTTAAAGCTATAAGGTAAATCTAAAAATGCATCTTCTCTTGGACATACAATACTGAAATTAACAGGTCAGACTGAACAGAAGTCAAAATGCTGTTTGCTAGCACATTTAAATCCAGTTAAATCCTGCTGCAAAGATATATAGTGCACTTATTCAAGTATAAAATGGCAAGCTTTGATAAGCAGAGGTCCGGGCCAGGTTGAGAACTGGATGCTGTATGCTAGATTTGATCATGAACAAATCACCTCAAAAGGTCTGCCACTAATTTGTGCATTAGATGTTTTATTCATTTGACTGCGGGAATGATGAGGACCATCCAAATGAATCTCTTCATGTAAGTGCTTTCATCTTGACAATGTCTCCACCGCAAAAGTTAAATGGCTTTTCCGTCTCTTTTCAGGGGACTCATCTGCTCTGTACTGCGTCTTTGTGTCCCTTGAAGTCTCGCTTCAATTTTCAATCAAATGTGTTTGCCGCCTGCTTAATAATTCGTACAGGTGATTAGGTGCGTTCTGATTTTAGTGCATGCGAAATGGGGTCTGTGATTGATCTGGTCGCATACTGGAGCCAATTAAAGTGCTTAATGGGGGCAGACGACTGGCGAATTAAAGGAGAATGTGAATGTTAAACGGCATGATTGGAAATGTGCCGTCGGAGGAAGTGACTCTGAGAATCTGTCTGACAAAAGGGGCATGATAATAATAATAATAATAATAATAATATATAATAATCATATTATTATTATTATAACAGTAATTTCACAGTTTTCTTTAAGAGTTTCAACATCACTCGTCTGTTCAGATTTGGCAAGCTTCAAGTTCAAGCTTGCAAAAAAAAAAGTCATTGGTTATTTCTAATTAACAATTGTGTGATGTGTTTTCCATTTCAGGTGTGTTGTGGGATTTCCATCCCTGTGAAGGACTTTGGGCGTTATAGGGGGCACACCTACTGTATGATGCCTTAAAATGCTACCTATGTAGGACACTCGCTTAGTTTTGGAACATTAATCTTTTCCTATTAATGCAGCGCTCATGTCATTGTAATCAATTACCCTTCAAACTGACTCCGTCGTTTAAACTGGGATTTCTCTGCAGGAATTTCTGAGGAAGAGCAACTTTGCAATTTAGTCTGCCTTTCTACTGTGAGCATGATGCAAGAGTCTGCAACCTTCCTGTCTGTATCACCTGCATGGACAACAGTCAGGAGCCATTCGCTTTAAAAGAGCGCAAAACTGAAGGTCAGTGGCGCTTACGGTGATGCCATCTGCTAAAAGTTACAGGCTTTGTGCTGGAAAAATACATCGCATTATTTAGTATTTAGATGCATGTGCTATCTGCTGTATTGACAATGCGTCTGCATGTCAGATAACATCATATAGAGAGAATTGCAACCTAGAAACCACACAGAATACCCTAGCAATGGTTACAAATAATGTAAAGATGAAGTACTTTATAATAAGGTTGTATAAACATATTTTATTTGTGATATTTTATATTATATAATGATATTTTAATTATATACAGAATTATTATATTTTTTTTTTGTTGGATGTACAAGACTGTTTGGGTTAAGATATGAGCTATATATATATGTGTGTGTGTGTGTGTGTATGTGTCTGTGTGTTTTGGAACTCAATGGCTACCGTCAGCTGTTAGGTTACCATATATCTTCTCCTGTGTTCAACAGCTGAAAGAAACTCACACAAATTGAAACAAATTGAGGTTGAGCGAATGCAAACAGAATTTTGATTTCTGGCTGAACTATCCTTTCAAATCTCTTTAGAATGACGTTTTCATTAAATCCGTGTGCCAATGTAAAGGAAACTACTGTCAACAAAGATCAGTCGCTCCTCTGAAGACTGAGTCAGTTTGAGCATCTCAATGCAAACACGCATTAATAGCTTCAAGTAAGTTTGTCTGCGCCGGGCTTCACTTTTAAAGAGCATTAGGATTTCTGGCAGAGGCTCGGTTTGCGCTCATTTGTTGGAGAGCGTGAGACGCTCTGTCTTTCAGTGCAATAATCACATCTGTCTTCCCCATCTACCCCCTTCAGAGCGACAGGATGTGTCTTCCACACTGGCAGACGCAAGACGAATGATGCTTCTTCCCCTCAGCGCTACACCATCTCCTCTGCATCCAAAACACTTTTTGTTACCCTTGACTGGGTGAATGTAATTGAGAAGCAGCCACGATGCACTTGCGTCTCCCAATCGAGAGCCTATTTCACCGGGCTTGCAATTTACAGCCCTGCGAGAGAAAGAAAAACCCCTAGGAACAAGGGATTCTCTGACTTCTGCAGGCTCATTTTACTCACTTATTCAACTCTTGTTCTTCAAGGAATAGTTCAGCCTACCAGAAGAGAAACTGATTCATTTCCCCCTGTATGACTTTCTTTCGTCTGTGGAACACAATGGGACAAAAAATGTACTGCTTGCTCTTTTTCATGCAACTGCACCGGATGGATGAATAAAATGATCTAAAAATAATAGAAAGCATCTTACGTGTGAATAGTCCATGCAACCTACAGAATAATTCTGATCAAACACGTCTTTTCAGTGAATCAGTTATATAGGCAGTTTTAAGAATAACTGGAAATGATAATGTAAGGCCAAACACTGATATTTATTTTAAGTAGTATTTCAGCATAAAAATAAGTTAATGCACAAACAATTATCAAAAACTTTTGAATTTTCAATTTTTATTTTGAATTTATGTTTCTATTTTTTTTAAACTTTGCTTAAAACAGTATTATGTAAATTTTAATAATAATAATAATAATAATAATAATAATAATAATAACAACAAACAAATATATAATATAATATAATATAATATAATTTTTTTTTTAAGAGTGTATGAAAGCATAAGATAAAATAAAATAATATAAACACACACACACACACACACACACACACACATAAACAAATACATAAATTAATAAATAAAAGCCCATGGTAAAAAGTTACATTTTATTAATTAATTAATTAAATAAATAAATAAATAAATAAATAAATAAATAAATAAAAGCCCATGGTAACAAGTTACATTTTATAAAATAAATAAATTAATAAATAAAAGCCCATGGTAAAAAGTTACATTTTATAAAATAAATAAATAAATAAAGCCCATGGTAACAAGTTAAATTTTATAAAATAAATAAATTAATAAATAAAAGCCCATGGTAAAAAGTTACATTCTTTAAAACAAACAAACAAACAAACAAACAAACAAATAAATAAATAAATAAAAAACATGGATGTATAGACATTCTGTAGAGACTCATTACGTCATTGGTTTCCATGGTAGCAGCGATCTCTCCTCGGGATTGTAGCTGTGTTCATCTTTGGGAAGTTTGTAATTAAACACAATAAATGATGTTACAATCACACAGAAGACTTCTACAGAAGCATATTTCATCACCTAACAGCCTCGTGGTAGGTTTGGCTGGAAAGGTTTATAGATTGTTTCTCTGTGGAGGAAATGAATGGGATTTGTATTACAGTGCGCTGTTATGAAATAATTCATTGCACTGCATTGTTGAAGGGCTTCGTACTTGAGAGTCATTCGAGGAAAGCAGCAAGTGTGTGTTATGTGAAATAATAAAGCAACAAATTAACAAATGCCAAGAGTTACTCAACAATCCTCCTTTCCATATATATATATTTATATTTACACATATATAATATTAAAAATAAATGTACTCTTATTATGGAAATAATTGTGTGGATATGTATTTATATGTGACAACTTTCAACAAGTTTATGAACATAAATTTATGTTAATGGTATTGAAATATTTATATATATTTTTGCTAGTAATATGAATCTGTAATCTTCTCTGTCATTCAGTCGATTTGTGAATCAATTGTAAGATGATGAATTTCAAAATAAGACCTGAAATAGAATCTGAACATATTTTTTGCCGCCTCAAATCAACACGTCCCTTAAAATTGCTGGGTTTGATGTGTGTGTGTGTGCACGCGAATAGCACTGACGTATTTATGGTGTATCCATGATGTACTGATGTCATTTTAAATAAAATAAAATAAAATAAAATAAAATAAAATAAAATAAAATAAAATAAAATAGTTGTTGAAGTAAATCTTTTTTAGATTCTTTTAAAGTGATTTCATGTCTATTTTGTTAAGTAAATAATTATTAGTAAAGTATTTAATTGTACTGAATTAAAAAAAATGAGAATAAAAGAATAAAATAAAAAGTTGTTACATAACATTAATTAAATAGCAATTTTATGATATATTTCTTTATTTTCTTTTAACTAATTAAAAATAGGAATTGTTTTTTAGGGTTACTGATAAAAAAAAAAATAGATCATTAAAATAGTAATTTGATTTTGATTTATTTCTTGTTTTTCTTTTGAATGGTTTAAAATAAATAAAATACTATGCCATTTTAATTTAATAGTTATTTTATGATATTGAATACTTAAAAAAAAGTTATTCAGTAAAATGTTACATTTTATTTAATATGTCTCGATGGTCTCTTAAATAATTAAAATTAAATAATAGCTATTTTTTGCTTTTCTTTTGAATAATTTAAATAAAACAAATATTAAATTGATGAAAATTTTACCTTTATTTCATATTTATTTCTTGAATGGAATAAAAAACAGATTAATGAAGGATTTTTTTTTTTTTTTTGGAAATGCAACTTTTGCAAGATATTTGAACCGTCTGCATACTTTTTGCTGCTCTTGTGCACACAAGGAATCCCGTCTGACATGATTTCCATTTCCTTTTCCTAAACCAAACAAAACCTTATCAACAGGATGAAGAGCTGCGACATCCTCAGCATTCAGTGCTGATTCTCAAACACACCCTCCTTTAAAAATGAATTGTAGCAGTTGCACCAAATCCTCACAGCGTTTGCTGTGATCCCACACGCAGCTTTAATCAGGACGCCATCGATACACAGATCTTCCTTCCCTCCGCCGTCTTCAGGGATCTGTCCCCAGGTTTGAAGGAGTGACCAAGAGACAGCTCATTTATCTCCCGACAAAAGAAAGCCATCTCACATTCACCCCAGCCCAAATAAAATCCCCCTTAGGCTGGAATTACGTATTGATTTGATATAATAATAAATTCCCCTTCTTCCACACACACCCGATTGCTCCCTGAGATAAAATGATCTGCTCTGGCAAGGTTCTGCTCTGGCTGTGATGCCGGATGTCGTTGGAGAGCTCGATCAGCAGAGGGCAGTGGAGACACACGACTCTCTGTCTGTCTGTCTGGGATGAAAGATGCTCTATTTAGGACTCTGGATGAGGAACTGCCATGCAAAACAATGTGCACGCTTGACTGTGGAAAACACTTGATGCTTCCAGGCTCACTCTTTTTATCTTTCCGGCTGTCACAGATGTTTCACTGTGAAGACATCTTTCCTATTTTATACACCAAAGAGTTTCTCCCTCAGACTGGGCTGAAGTGAGCTTCTCCCATTTTAAGTGTCTTTAACAGAGCATCCCGTGTGTGGGCACGTTAAGAGAATGCATTACATGTTTTATTTTTTGGTGACTGGTTCTGCATCACCAGGATGCTGACTGTATTGTTCGCTTACACAAAAAGCTCTGAAATACATAATGCAGATGCATAATGTTTTGGAATACTGGAGTCATTTTATTTGCTTAATTTAGAGTAGCTTAAATACAAATAAAATAAAAATAGTAATGTATTCTTTTTTTTTTTCTTCAGAATTTCCTTTGAATATTTTAAATAAAAAGGAAAGCAGTTAATTAAAAATCGTCATCATGTTTCAGATTCATTTCATGGTTTTCTTTTGAATTTTTGAATTTAAATTTCTCATTTGAATTTCTTAAGTGAACTAAAATGACTTTCAGACTGATTAAGCCTAATATTATATTTTATAATGGTTAATAATAATAATAATAATAATAATAATAATAATAATAATAATAATAATAATAAATGTTTATTAAAATAGTATTTCAGATTTTCTTTTCAACATTTGTTAATAATTGAAAGAAAAGAAAATAGCTATTAAACCAACTAATTAAAAATAGTATTTCAGATCTGTTTTATAATTTTATTTTGAATAATGAAAAAAAACAACAACAACTAGTTATTACATTAATTCCAGGTATTAATTTGATTTTGGAATTATTTCACGATTATCTTTGGAATAATTTTTAATAATGTAAAAATAAATTATTTTGCTATATTATAAAATTATTTAAATAAAAATTAGTTATTTAAAATTAACCTAATTAAATAAAAATAGTAACTTATTCATAGAAAAAGAGAAAAAAGTCAACATTGAACTAAAATTGAAAACAAATCCAGATGAATGCTGCTTTAAATTTGAGTTTGTTAAAAGTAACTAGCTATTTCTGTAACCCAGAGGTGGTGATCTTGGTCTGGACTGAAGGTCTGGGTGTATGTTTTGCTCGGTCAGTGTAAGGGTCAGGAAAGGTTCTAAATGTCTTTCGATCAAATCCCAGAAGTCATGAGTTACTGAGTTTAGCTGTCACCATCGCTTGCCTGAGTAAGGAACATAACCTCAGGTTGCCCCCAAAGAGACTACACTGTTTCTAAAGATTCAAATAATCAGATGCCCTGCAGCACAATGCTTCCTGTTTCTCTTTAAAAGTGTTAACTTTATGTTCAACACCCGAATCTTAGTGAGCTGCTTACCTAGAGTCAAAGCATCGTAACATACTGTAACATCTCATTGAAGACAACTTTTCACACACGGCTCACAAAACAGCCTTTTTATCAGTGCTCCCCTCCTGCCAGAAAGTGAAAACTACACATGGACAAAATGCACAGAGCAGCCAATAAGAACTATTAACAGATTAATGCTACAATCCTTTCTTTAGGTCACAGTCTAAGGCAGAAATGCATCTATCGTTTGTAAAGAAGGCAACCCCAGAACGAATTGCAAGTGAAATCTATTATAAATGATCATATATATTTAATTTACTACAAATAGTTAAGAATAGACTACTGTTCTAAGCTGCCATGTCATTTATTGCAAGTGAAATAAAGCTAAAATAGAAATGTAATACTGAAATGTTACACTTAAAATACTTCAGTTAGATACACTAAAATTACAAAAAACAAAATTGAACTAAAACTAAAATCCTCATCCGACATCCCTAAATCTCTCTCTCTCTCTCTCTCTCTCTCTCTCTCTCTCTCTCTCTCTTATGAATAAAATTAATAATAAAATATTATTATATGTATACTTATTAAATTATTTAATGTTTAATAATATAGTTTTATGTAAATAATAACAATCATTTATTATTATTATTATTATTATTATTTACATAATATAAGTTATTATTATTATAACATAAAAATAAATGACATAGCAAAATTATTATTAAATAATAATTAATAATTATGAACTTAACTTAAAGTACATCTGAAATTATAAAAATAAAAGCAATTTTAAAACATTAATACATTGTAATATCATATAAATTATATAAAAATAACAACACATGAGACTAAACAGTAAAGTTTTGGTGTTCATATTGCTAACCTATCTAGCATGCAGGTATATTGTATAAGTATATTTATAAGTAAATCATACTATGTTAGTAACAGTTGCTATTAAATATTATACATTAATATAAATACATGTATAAATGACGTTCTCTTGCTTCACACTTGATCTCAGATGGCTGTTTTTCACTGAGTTCATTATCAAGGATGCACACAGTGCTGTTCATTCACTGTTAGGTTTTAGAAGAGAGCTGAATGCATCCAATAGTCTCAGAGCGATGATAAAAAAACGAACATCTTTGGTGCTACACCGCAATCCTCTTTGATAACCTGTATTTATTCTCTAAGCCGCACATCTTTACATGCATTATCTGCCTCTCCCAGCGATACACAGAAAACAATTCTGCATCATATCCGACAGTTTCTAATGACCCCTTTTACCCGGAAGGCCGACGTATGATTTGTATTCTGTCTGTCGGCCTGTAGATATGTCTGTAACTCCAGGCCTCTGAGGAACCGTGATGAAGTGAGCCAGTCACTAAATCCCCCTCTCGATTTTTCCTCTGATCGCTTTTTTGGATAACGGGCACCGGAGATATCAGGTGTCTTGTATCATGGACAGGAGTCTGTTGTTTTGAAGGCTGATGGCATCTGATGCCGATGCAGGGCGACTGTCTGACCGTCGAAGACTTCGGTCACGGCAGAAATTCTGTCTGGATTTGGCATTTTGACTGACAGCAGAACGAGGAAAGGCCGTCCATGAAATAGTGATGAAGCCTGCCGATGGACTCAGGCTTTTTGGGGACGACTGACTGACACTTGGCTTCAAAAGTAAGAGTAATCATTGAGATGTGGGTGATCATGAACGCGGGTGTGTAGATAGAAGAGAAGCTGCCTTCCACGAAATGAGATCTGCTTCATTTGACCCACATGTGCCTGAGGTTTTTGAGGGCACTTCAAAGCACCGAGCGATAAAGAAATCCTGAGGAAGGAAAATGGGGGAAAAAGAAAGAATCACAGCGGGGAATCAAAGCCTGACTCCTCCAATCATTCACAGGGATTAAAATCAGTGAGTGAAAATCAGTCCGGTCCACTGCAAAACTCTTTAATCGTGGACCTTAGAAACTCAAACATGTTTGCACCGAAACCCTCACACCCTACGAAGGCTTCGGAGACTAAGGCTGTGCAGAAATGAAAATTAGGAATGTTTTTCCAAACCTGTATGGCTTTTGACTTCTGTTGAACATAAAAGACGATATTTTTAAGGAGCTGTTTACATGTAAGTTTAATTTATATATAATGAAAGTCAATGGGGGTAAAAACAAGTGTGTGAACTGTCTCTTTAAGTGTCCATATAATTTTTAGGGCCACTGCATAATTATTGCAAATCACACTGTACAAGGTGCTTGACACACTAACACAGTGTTTTTGCCACATAAAAAGTTTAGTTCAATAATATTTTTAAAGTATTTAACAACATTAAGTGAAGACTCTAGTTGTGTCAGTGGAATAGAAAAAAAAAAAATTGGTTTAATCCTCATGACATCATGGTCATACAAAAATGAGTGAGGTTTATGCTTAAAAGTATTTAATTTACTATTTAATGTGTGTGTGTGTATATGTGTGTGTGTGTGTGTGCTCTTGTTTTTGTGTCATATCTCAACTCTGTATAATGACATGGGTATGACACAGGTATTACAAGGAGAGGGTGACTTATGAGGACATAACCCATGTCCCCAATTATCAAAACGCTTATAAATCATCCAGAATGAGTTTTTTTGAGAAAGTAAAAAAGCACAAAGTTTCCTGTGAGGGTTAGGTGTAGGGTTGGTGAAGGTCCATAGAATATACAGTTTCTACAGAATAAAAACCATTACGCCTATGGGATGAACACACTTTTCACAAAAAACAAATGTGTGTGTGTGTTTTATGTTTAGATATTTATACTGAAAAGCAAGGCAAAAAAAAAAAAAAGTCCCCCTGAGCTAAGCATCACTCGATCCAGCTCTCAGTGAATTCCTCCCGCATCTGGCAGATGATTTTACCAGATCTGATGTGCTTTACCCACCATGCCACGCTCTGAAATGTCACCTGTGAAGACCAACCCAAGGTGACACGTCTGTAACTCAGCAGGTGTGATTCCTGCACGAGAGCGCCTCGCTCTGTGGTGTCGCTGACAGTAAAAAGACAAAATCCCTTGCCGAGGAGAGCTGGCACAAAGCAGGCTGCTCTTAAATCCAGTCCTTTATGGCCATACTTAGTAATTACTGAACCATGACAAAGTACATTCTTCATTTCTGACCGCTTCTGAATGTCACCGTCTGAGAGAGGGGGATAGGAGATTGGAAACGCTATCAGATACACTTACTTGGCGCTCTCGGCGGGATTCCTGGGCGAAGAAAAACGGAAGTCGCTAATAATTTTAAACCAGCAAATGTGGAATTGTAAGCCGTTCCCACTGCTATTTATAGGCCTCGCTGACAGAGGGCTGGAGATTTGACACGAAGGGGAAATATCTGAAAGCAGCTCGGTGTAATCGCCTCAAATTGAGACTTTTGCACCATTATTTCCAATCAGAATCCCTTGACACGGAGCCAGCCCTCCGCATTAACCCTCGCTCGCTAACCTCCCTCTCCATCCCCTCTCATTTCTCCATGGGATCAATTGTACAATAAATTAAATGAATTCTCTGCCAACCCTTATATTTCCTTGGAGAGGAGTCTACCTACACTATCAGCCAAACATGGGAGCGAGATGGAGGGGATGAACAACAACAACAACAACAACAACAACAGTGAGCTTTTGCTAAACGCTATTTAGCGCTGAGCTGTATATGGTCCTGGCAGAGACACTGGTTCCCAGTGAAACTAAATGAAAGATGGTAACAGGAAATGAAAAGGCCATGGAATAAGATCAGGAAATAGAATAAGGGACTGATGTGTAAACACGCCTCGATGGAAAAAATAGATAATCAAGTGTACAGGATGGACGTGTATTGAGTTTGGAGGTGGCTGTGTTTTTATTGTAGTCTGTTTTTATCATGAGTGAGAAGTATGGAAGTTTGTTTCCACCTTGGAGATGATAATAAGAAATAGTTGCATTTCGAGATACAAATTAAAATTTTGATTATTAAGTCGCAAGATTAAACTGCAAATGTGGAATATAAAGGCACAATTAACTCACTTTATTCTTGATATGTTTTGCTGATCCTTGAACAAAAATGTATATGTAGGTATGTATTGATGAATAAAATAAATACATAAATAAATAAATAAATAAAGACTTAAATAAATAATGAAATATTTAAACATAAATAAATGCAGAAATAAATATATAATTATTAAACAATTTATTTATTCATTCATTTCTTTATTTATGTATTTATTTATTCATTAATTCATTTATTTATTTTTTATTAATTAGTTTATGTAGTTATCTAGTAGTTCGTTCATTTATCATTTATCAGCCACTTCCATGATAAAAAGTAATGTTAAAGTTAACAAATGCCTCTAGGTAACTTCGTCTGCAAGAGTCAACAACAGATATTTTACTGCACCATCCTCAGCCATAGCTCGTGATGCTATAAAAAAGAAAAAAACAAACAAACAAAAAAAAAAACACCTAAATTAGAAAGACCAAAGAAATCGAGTTTGAAAGGTGACACCACCCACTGAGTGACGTGCCCACAACCGTAACCCTGAAAATGAAATGTGGAGAGAGGGAGGAAATAAATAAATGAACCAACCAATAAACATATAAATACATAGTTAAATACATAAATAAATGAAGAAATACATAAATAAATCAATGAAGACATTGATTATAAATCATAAATCAATATTTATTTCGGCATTTATGCAATAGTTTGTGTATTTAATTATACAATTATATATATATATATATATAAATAATTTAACATTTACTTTATTTCAAGTAATTATTTTTTATTGGTTTTAATTTTAGCAAACTATAATAACCCTGAAAAAAAAAAAAAAAAAAAAAGACAAAGCTGATTTCTGGTTCATTTGTCACATTGGAAATGAAAGGTCAAGTCGACAATATTTCACTGTGTATTACAGCATTGCACGCTGTATAGTGCACATTCTGCCAATGGTAATACATCATTTGGATATTCACATCACACACACACACACAGACACAAATCATATATACTGCAATCACATACTGCGCTCGGTATACATGCTATACACAGTAAAATCAGAACAGGGCTGTTCGTTTACCATGACTGCTGATCAAACATGTAAACATCACTGTCTTAGGCTTACAGTATGTGCGATTTCTAACTAGGCTTTGCACTGTGCAATAATAGTGGGCAGAAATCCTTTTCTTATTATGACGTGTGTTTTAAAAAGCATGAACATGTGCTTGTCAGATACTTCTCATGTTTGAAAGTTATAAAGTGAACTTCAGCTAGTAAGTCATACATAATTCATAACATAAACAAACAGTATTTAAAAATATCAGTTCTCAACCAACCAGAGTATCTTTATTGATTTTATTCATGGATTCTTTTAAGGGAAACCTTGGAGTTTAATTAGTGTTGTTGGCTAATGCATGATTTTACTCATTAGGGAGTGAATTCAATATTAATGTGTCCTTACAAGGAGGAGGCAGCAAATGTCAAGATGAAGAGACTCTTTTGAAATTGTGATCAGCATTTTGGGGGTCAGACCCAAGGACCCAAATAAAGCACTAAGTAGTTCAAAGAGTTGTTTGTGTCTCTGCATGGTACAAGTGGAAGACCAAAGAGCCTATTTGTCTTTAAAACGCATGGTGAATGGCCAAACCCGACATCAAAACCAAGAACCATTTGTCCAGAAATCCTCGCGTTGTTTGAAGTGGGTGTCTAAAGCCCCAATTCAGCAAAGAAGTGGCTAAATGAGTATAGCATATTAAGGTGACCGATCGTTGTTGACTGCAGCCGTTTTCGAGAGAAATGCATGGTTTGCAAATCACAAGCAAATTGGCAGCCATTACTGCGCTCTTGCAAATAGCCTTTTTCTCATTCCAAGAAAAGTAATTACAGTAATTGTGTGGGCAATGCAATGCGCTCGCTTATGACTACGGTGAGTTATCTTATCCCAACGAAACTCTGCCTAGGATCCCGTTAAAGAGTATTTAAAGGAATAGTTTATAAAGGAATAATACAAATTTGCTGAAAATGTACTCACCCTCAGTTTGTAAAAAAAAAAAAAAGAAATCATAATAACACATTGTCCAATGAAAAATTATATCTACTGTTGTCCTCTAACATAAAAATCAACCCACATATTTGTTCAGATTTGTTTTGGACTGTTTTGGCTTGTATACGGTGCTTTATCTGTGCATATTTATCTCCTGAATCAGACCAGATTACTTTTTCACTGAAGAAAGTATGGATAGAGGACTCGTGTTTTAGCCTGAAACAATGCTTTAAATTTAAAAACACCTCTTTAACAACTTTTTTTTTGGGGGGGGGAGGTAGATTTGTTTTTCATAAATTGTAGATTACTAGTGGATTATTGTGATGTTTTTATCAGGTGTTTGGACACTGACGGCACCCATTCACTGCAGTGAATCCATTGGTGAGCAAGTGATTCAATATTACATTTCTCCAAATATGTTCCCATAAAGAAAATATCTAGTCTTCATCTTGGATGGCCTGAGGGTGAGTACATTTTCAGAAAAAAGTCATTCCAGCAGTCCATCCACTAGATCCACCAGACACTCCTGTGTATCTGCACTCCTTGATCAAATCAACATAAACATGATGCAAGAAGTTATGACCACAATCCAGTCTGTCTGATGCATGTTGATGAAAGAGGTATATTTTTGGACATTTTTCAATGCAGTTTTCCAGATAAGAAGAATCAAAGTACATATTCAGAGCAACATGACTGTGCAACTATTCAAATGAGTTTTTTCCCCATGCATAAACAACACATAAAAACAATACAAACCTCCATCCAAGTAAGTCTTGTCCAGAACTAGTCACATACTGGATATGACTTCACACTGAAATATTGCAGTGGTGGCATCTGTGAAAAGCAAGAGCAAAGCTTCATATACTGTCTCTTGACCTGTATTTGAAACAAACCCCATAACAGCAGTCCAAACTGCCTTCCAAATACCTAATCTCAGTATTTTGCTGTCAGCCACTCAACCTTCTTAACTGCATCCCTACAATATATCTGACAGTGGGAATCTCCTGAAGAAGTCCTGATAAGAGAAACTAGCTTTCCAGAGTTCTCAAATAGACTCAAAATTGCAGGGCTTCCAGGTTAGTAATATCACTAAATATCTACTTCGTTTTTGATGGTTACACTCTTTTTATGACTGCATGCTGTGCTTTAGAGATGTATTGCATATGCTCTAAAAATATCACAGGATTATGACAAAAAATTGTTGTTGCATGAAGTACATTTGCTATTCTGCCACATAAAACATTCAAGTAACCACACAGAAACCACCTAGCAAATGCTCTAGGAACCACTTAGAACACCCTTGCAACCTCCTAGAACATCCAAACAATCACCTAGCAACCACTCGCACACTGTAACTACCACCCATAATGAAAACCATTCAGAACACTCTAGCATACATCTAGAACACATAGAAGCCACTTAGATCATCCAAGCAACAACCTAACCAACACCCTAGTTAAAACCTTGAACACACTGCACCCACAATCATTTAGATTACCCTAGCAACAGCCCAGAACACCTAGAAACCATCAGAACCTCAGAGTAACCATTCAGAAAACCTAGCAACCAGCTACAGAACCAGTGCGTTAGAAACCACTTAAAACATTGTTGTAACTACCTTGCTGCCACCCCAAATCATTTATATAACCCTAGCAACCACTCAGAACAACTAAGCACTACCTAAAAAACCTAAGTGACGACCTAGCAACCCAGAACATCTAAGTAACCACTTAGTTACCACGACTAACACCTTGCAACTTACAATAGCACTGCCTTAGAGTCCAACTACAACACTGTTTGTAACCACCTTGCTGTCACCAGAACCAATTAGATCACAAAGCAACAACCCAGAACACCAAGAGACCACCTAGTGACCACCTAGAACACCTTATTCGTCATAGAAACCACCTAGATTATTTTTGTAACCACTTATAACACATAGAGCATTGTTGTAACAACCCCAATGTCACCCAGAATCATTAAGATCAACCTAGCAACCAACCGGAACACCTAGCAACCACCTACAGTAGCACTGGCCTAGAAACCACCTAGAACATTGTTGTAACCACTTTACTGTCACCTAAATCAATTAGATCACCATAACAACAACCCAGAACAGCAGGAGACCACCTAGTGACCACCTAGAACACCTTATTCAACGTAGAAACCACCTAGAATATTTTTTAACCACCCAGAACACCTCTAAACCACATAAATACATTGCTGTAGCAACCTCATTGTCACCCAGAATCATTCAGATCAACCTAGCAACCACCCGGAACACCTAGCAACCACCTACAGTAGCACTGACCTAGAAACCACCGAGAACATTGTTGCATTCACCTCACTCTCACCCAGAATCATTAAGATCAACCTAGCAACCACCTATAACATCTAAGTAACCACCTAGTAACCAATCAGAGCACATAGAAACCACCTAACACTGCCCTAGAAACCACCCAGAACATTGTTGTAACCACTTTGCTACGACCCCGATTCATTTATATCACCATAGTAACCACCCAGAACACCTAGACACCATCTAACACATCTAAGTAAACAACTAGTAATTAACAAGGACACCTAAAAACCATCTAGCAATGCCCTAGAAACCACTTAGAACATTACTGTAACCACCTCTTTACCACCAGAATCATTTAGATCACCCTAGCAACCACCCGGAACGCCTAGACATCACGTACAACATCCAAGCAACTGCCTAACAACCACTAGAACACCTAGCAACCACCAATTAGAAATAAATATAAATAAATAAAACAGATACAATTTAAGAACGTATCCTGTAGTAAATGTTGGTGCTTACATAATCAATATGTAATGTAATTCATCTAAATAAAATGGTTACTAGATTGCCAGTTATACTGAAAATCTTGTTTGTTTGATACAGACAATAACAAGAAGATGATTTTTGTAATCATGTAGCTGGATAAGATCTGGTCTCTGAGAGCGGCCCCTCAGTGAGGCTGATATATGGTGACAATGGACCCTGATGTTGTTGTTCAGTATCAGCTCTCACTCCTAATGGAAGAGGAAACTCTGTCCATTTGAGACTGAAATCAAGCCAGCCGCAGCAGAGATACCAAACACCCCCTTGGCATTTCCCAGGGCCCTGATAACATCGCATCTGAGATAAGACACAAAAGACGTTGACTAATCCTGGAGGAGAGAGGAGCACAGATAAAGGTTGTTTGGAGGTAAACAAGTGTGGAAAATGAGCAATGTGAGACTGAGTGGGCTGAGGCTGAGTTTATTAGGGGGTCTCATTACGTGTGGTGTTTACCTTTTATCAACACACATAATAAGCAGCGAGTATGTTAAAACCAATTCCCTGAACGCTCTCAGCGCCTACAGAACGTAATACTCTTAAGATTCTCCTTCGACAGTTTATGTGACTGGAATGAAGCTCTTCTCTACAGCACTGCTGTAATAATGCTTAAACACTATTAGCTTCATCCACAACAAAACATTACATTAAATGCCCCCCTTTAATTCAAGCCATTGCCACCTAATAATATTACCATGCTACATTCTGCAGTGCAAAACCATTTCCACAAGCAGAGACACTGCGATCAAACTGCAGAATGTGAGCGGTTGGAGTTGCTAATGTGGTTTAATTTTAGCATGTTGACATATAGTATGCAATACCATACTATGTGTGCATTTATATCTGATGTAATCTCATAAACAAAGCACTGAAAAAATACCATTTTATTTACAAATAAAGTTTGAATGCATGCAACACTAAGTATCAAATAATACCATGGTATTACCATGTTTTTTGAGGGGACGTGTACATGTTGTACAGGTAAGTACCATCTTTATCATCTGATACCATGATTGTACTGTGGTACGGCTACAGTTATTGTAAGATGCTGCACAAAGCTGTTTGTGTTCATGGACATCAAGAGTTTGCTCTCTAACCCTGTAATCCAGTGCATTCAGAGTCGATGATCATGCAATTGTCTGTCATTTGATGCTCCGGCTCTCTCAGACACAAACAAACTCAAACGGTGACTGTGTTTTCCTCGGCAGATTTCCTTCAGAGTGGTATATGCAGAAAAGAAACGAGACATGAAGAGATCAGGGTGGTGTGGATAAATGTTCAAAGCTTTTATTATATTATGACAGATGCTTTATTGAAGCTTGATGATGGTCCTGCTCGGAGAAACAATAAAGTGAACATGATAGCAGTTGTTTTAAAATGTGTTTGTAAACAGCCAGAGGCTCTATTTAGTCTTGAAAGTGACAAAGAGATGGAGAATGTCTTCAGATGACACCACTTAAAAGAATAATAAAAAAATCACTTAAAAAAGGAAAACTGTGTCACACAAACCATGAATCAAATGGCTTAGTTGACAAATAACAGGAATATTAGAACTTCTGAAGCCGGTTCAGATTTTCAGATTTGATTTGCTGGCATTTTTAAACAACAGATCCTGTTCACTGAAAAATGATGTTAAACTATGGAGAAGGCTGTATAAAAAAACTGACCTAATTTCTTTGGCTATAACATGATTTAGAGCGTTTACAAAGTTCAAGGGTCACATCTGCAAGCAATGGGAAGCCTCCCAAAATATTTGTCACTAAGTGAATTGGCAAGACTTTAGACCGCTTAAATGTTGTTTGAACAATATAAAACACCAGACTGACAATACTGTGATATATCTATCTATAACTATCACTGCTATCATATTCATTCAGCATGGATGCATGAAATCAGTCAAAAAGGACAGTTTTTCAAATAAATGCTGTTCTTTTGAATTCATCAAAGAATCCAGAAAAATAAAATGAATCACGGTTTCCAGAAAAATATTAAGCAGCACAGATCTTTTCATCTTTTCATTGATAATAATCAGAAATGATTTCCGGAGGATCTGATGTAATGATGCTGAAAATACAGCTTTGAGCAAAGGAATAATTTGTATTATAAAATACAGGAAACAGTTATTTTAAATGAAAATTATTTTTCAAAACATGAATGTTTTACTGTATTTCCAATCAAATAAATGCAGCCTTGGTGAACATAAAATATTTTTTAAAACAATACTGTATTTAAAATATGCCAAGAATAACTTTCCTTAAGAATTTTAGCAAAAATCCATTAAAACGCATTTTCTTCAATCCAGGGTCCTTTAATATCATACAGACAGTAGATATCATACAGTAAAAAAAGATTTCCCCCTAAAAAGGGAAGAAAACGAATGAATGAATAATAAATAAATAAATAAATACTTAAAAACAAATAATTAATATTGGAATACATCTTGAAAGTAATACTATTTTAGTCTTTCTACTTCAGCATTTCCCATTTATTTTGGTATGTTGATTTCTGTTTCTTTGTAGTTATTTGTGATTTTTCTTCTTTTTTTTTTCAGTGTAGGTGTTCCAGTAGTGTAGGTAATTTTAGAGTGGGACATAAAATGTCTATCTCTACTGCAGCAGTACTTGAATTCAGAAATGCAACAACAAGGTCCTGTTTTTAATGGCCGAGTTTGTTTATCAGCAGAACTGCACACACATGCAAACTCATGCACATACCCTCATCTCTTGATTGGCGTATTTGATCTCCCCTTCTCGCTCACTGATGAGTTTTCCTCTCTCATTTTAATTCTGCTCCCACTTGCTTCTGGAAGAGCCGCCGCTGAGTAACATAGTCAGAAAGAATCGTGATGATGGGGAGGTGCTAAAACAAATAAAGACAAGAGCAGAGGAAAACACAAAAATAGGTCTTTTGCCCACGTACCTCTTGATTGGCATCACTGTTTCGTCAGCGGGATGCTGTAATTGTTTGTCCTCATAATTACTGTGACAAAATGACAGTCTTTTAACTTTAAAGCACAATGAAGACCCACAGCATGAGCCTTAGACTGTCAATAAAAGTGGAGAAAAGTTGGCAGAACTTATAAATGGCATCCTAAAAGGAAGGAGAAACATTTATATCTCGATTGTTTCTCAGCAATGAGGTATGCAATGGAGACTTTTTCTGAAATATTTTGACTCAAGCTGTGCTCAGACGGGCCTAAGTGTAAGTCAGAGATTTCAACATGAAGTCAAACGTTTCTCAAACAAATTCTTCCAAGATTAAACTGGTATCCACAATTGTGAGATATAAAATCGCTGCAAGACATTAACTCTGAACTGCAGAGAATTTCTCAGAATTGTGAAATAAAAAATATATAAAGTCTCAAATGTGAGTCAGAATTCAGAGATAAAAAGTCACAATTAATTTTTAAAACAATTTCATTCCATGGGAAGAAAAGTAAACTCAGAATTCTCAGTTTATATTTCATAACCATGGCTTTTTCTCAGATCTGTTGAAAACTAAATCAGAATTGTGCCAAGAAACATTCGAATTGTGAAATAAAAATATGCAATTAGTGATGGAAACTGACGGCTTCCATATTACATATTTCATTGTACAGCATATCAGTGTTTGTTGTAGCAGAATCTGTCTTCTTTTCCATGGTTGAATCAGGAATTATGGGTATTTTTCTTTCACTTTCTGTTTTTGATGTCACTGATTTGTTTTGTCAGTGATTGTACTGCCTGCAGCAAAACTGGACCAATCAAAACACCAACACTTCAGACAGCTGGTTTCACTGGACTCTGTGCCAGAGTGAAACATGGACCAAAGTGAGATAAAACCTCATGACGTTTCAGAATGATATTCCGGAATGTGAGACAATCCCTGTCTGCTGCGGAATGAATCGCTCACAATGAGCCGCAGGATACATCATCCTGGAAACAAAGCATCTGAACTCACATTGCTCTTTTCATACTCCAGCCACATTTGGACCCTGGGAACATCAAGCTTCACACATCTTCGGAGGATTTCATAAAGTCTTGTTTATCTTCAGATGTTAGAATGCATCAGGATAAAACAAACAAAAACTATTTTGCATCTTATGCGTTTAAAGCAGCTTTTATCTTAGGTGCACTTGCACATTGTACTTCAGGTAGCTTTGCAGGTAGTTTTCTTGGAGCATTTTGGAGACATTGCCACAGTTCTTCTGGATTGAGTCTGTCTCAGTTTGTTCTGTTTCTTCATGTTAGTCCAGACAGACTGATGATGATCAGATCAGATCTCTGTCTGGAGCACTGGCTGCTGTCAGACTCCTTGCGCAAACAAAAATCTCACTGGATTATTACAATTAATGGCAAACATTTGGAAGTGTGAACAGATTTTTCCTAATGATATGTTACGGAAAAAGACCATTTTTAAATGCTGAAAATACTAGGCTGCATTCGAAAACGTAGGCAGCTAACTTGCGGCCTCACTGCCGTATGGGGAAATGACTTTACAGGCAGCGTTTTTGCACAAAGGCACCTCATGAAACAGATTTTGGACAGACTTCTGAGGCAGTGTAATATAGAGAGCTTTAGTGATAACTAAGTGAATATGTAATTACTGCAACATTAATTTCTCTCTAGAAATGACATCGAAAGTGGAAAACGTTAATCAAAAACCCACATTTACACACAAACTGACCATCGACCGCAGCTTTCAGATGCCATCTTTATTTTTTAGTTTAAAGGGGGGGTGAAATGCTATTTCATCCATACTGAGTTTTTTACACTGTTAAAGAGTTGGATTCATGCTAAACATGGACAAAGTTTCAAAAATTAATTTGTGCGTTTGAAGGAGTATTTCTGTTCCAAAAATACTCCTTCCGGTTTGCCACAAGTTTCGGAAAGTTTTTTTTCGAGTATGGCTCTGTGTGACGTTAGATGGAGCGGAATTTCCTTATATGGGTCCTGAGGCACTTCTGCCGGAAGAGCGCACGCTCCCGTATAGCAGAGCACTGAGAGCACAACAGATGTTCACTGATCAGAGCGAGAGCGTCGCCAAATGTCACAAAAGAAGTGTGTTTTTGGTTGCCAGGGCAAGACAACCCTTCACAGATTACCAAAGAAAAAACAGCATTAAGGGACCAGTGGATGGAGTTTATTTTTACAGAGCATCAACGGAGTTGTGCAAGTTTTTTTGTTTGTTCCCTGCATTTCGAAGATGCTTGTTTTACAAACAAGGCCCAGTTTGATGACGGATTTGCACATCGTTTATTTCTTAAGGATAATGCAATCCCAACGAAAAAGGGTCACAATCGTGTGTTGGAACCGCAGGCGGTGAGTAAAATTGCTTAAAATATCTCTGCCTCCTTGTTAGTGCATCCCCTCCCATGCCGGAGACCCGGGTTCGAGCCCCGCTCGTGCCTTGGTGCCTTCCTACCTTGGAATGTGTCCTCCGAAGGCAGCATTTTTCAGTTTTTAATTGCAGCGCTAGTGTTCTAATAATTTTGGCCACCATATAATATCACACTTTTACTTGTGACTGTAAGCAAGACTACAGACTTAAAACACTCTAAAACCACTTAGAACATCCTAGAAACCACTTAGAATATTCTAAAAACTACTCAGGACACCACACAACCACTTAGAATATCTTAGGAACTACCCAGAACATGCTAGAAACCAATTGACACCTCAACAACCTCCTAAACAATTGATTGCAACCACTTACCTTAAAAAAAAATATATATATTTTTTTTTCAGTGTAGAATACACTAGCAGCCACCCATTCACTCTATTAACTACTTCATAAACTAACTAACCAGACATTATACAATTACAGCACTTGCTTTCTACACTTCAAGCACTGGTTTATTTTTTTCAGAAATTCTGAATTTTCTAAATCAGACTAATTGCTTGTTTTCACTCTGCCACCAGCTGTTGCCTACAACATCTAATTACGGAGTGATTTAACAAATTTTAATATACTAATATATCAGAGTTAATATAAAGGAGCAAGCGTTCTTTTGAAATGTGAAATACAAACTGCCGTTGAAGTGATAGTTTGAAAAAAAAAAGAAAATCCTGTTTTCACTTACTCACCCTCATGCAATTTCAAAGCTGTGTGGCTTTTGTTATTGAAGAATGCTGGAGTCCAAAAAAACATCAGACTCCACTGACCTTCATTGTACGGAAAAAACCCCACCACTTAGCCATTTTTCAAAACATCTTCTTTTGTGTTAAAACACCTCCAACTACTTTAATTTCCATTCATGCATGTTTCGGGAGGCGATGAGAACACCCAGTGTGGTTTAGTCAGAGCCACTTTAGCAGTGTGTCGGCAAAGTCAGTATTGTCTTTACAGCCGCTGCGCCCGAAGCCAAACCCCTACGCCTGACTTCTGAGTTAAAGTACTTCATGCAGTGAAACCTCCCACTGCATTCAACTCCACCTCAAGCTAAAGTAGTTCAGAAGCAATTTAGATTCATAGGAAATGTCTTTTCGCTGTGAAATGCGACGGTGCAGGAGAGTAAAGCCCCCAGACCCGTTTGAAGTGGAGGCAGTCGCCTTCGCTGTGCACTTTGGGGCGTCAGCATGGGTCTCGCTGTGTGACGCATTCACCGCGCTCACCTTTCATGTCTGTGCGCGCGCCTGCAGTGATTAGAGCCACTGAGTAGTTAAAATGCTTTCAGCACTGACAGCAAGAACAGAGCGAATCAGAGACATGGAATCTGCTGTAAGGAAATGAGAGATACTGCAAGACAATGACGAACAAAAAATGATGGCATGTTTATTAGAATCCAGTTCTGCTTAAATAAACGTTTGAAACCAGTATGTCCATCTTCTTAAAGTTTCATCAAGTTATTAAATGAAAAGTTCACCCAAAATGAAACTTTTACTCACACTCATGCTCAACCTAAAGCACAACATCATGAAAGTCAATGGGGTCCAGTGTGGTTTAGAAACCTTGTTAAGAGTATTTTTCACTCGTTCCAATATGTGACCCTAGACCACAACACCAGTCACAAGGGTTTTATACATCTGAAAGCTGAATAAATCAGATTTCCATTGATGTACGGTTTGTTAGGATAAGAGAATATTTGGGCGAGATACAACTATTTGAAAATCTGGAATCTGAGGATGAAAAAAATAAAAAATAAAATTGATACAATTTCTTTGAAGTTGTCCAAATGAAGTTCTTAGCAATGAATATTAATAACCAAAGATTAAGTTTTGATATATTTACAGTAGGAAATTTTACGAAATACATTTATGGACCATGATCTTTACTTCATATCCTAATGATTTCTTTTACATAAAAGAAAATAATAATAATAATTGACCAATACAATGTATTGTTGTCAATTGCTACAAATAAACCAGTGCTAATTAAGACTGGTTTTGTGATCCATGGTCACACATTTTATTTCATAATTGTCAATTTCACAAAGTGACATGGTAAAACAAGCAATGCACAGTCATCATATCACCCAAACCTTTTTCATCAGACACAAAAAGCAACGTTTAGCAGAATTTGCATGCTTGTTTCTATACAACGAAACGAATCAATAACCAGGGGTTGTAAGGCTCCAAAAATAGAAAAAGCACCATTAAAAGAGTATAAAAAAATACATATTTCAATTATTCTGAAGCCATATGATATCTTTGTGTGCAGAAAACATATACAGAATATAGCACCAGTCACATGGACATATTTTATGGTGCTTATTTTATAATCTGTGGAGTGGATTAAGCTAAATTTCTCCAACGGAGGAATAAAATTTAAAACAAATAAATGTTTTTGGGTGATTTGCACCTTTAAAGAAATAATTCTAAGGATTTAGGTGCCAAGCAGCGACATATTTACACATGGGTTTATTCATCCAGTGTGAGCGAAAGATATAGAGTGTTTGGAAATCCTCTCGTGGGAGGGAAAAGGGGAGTTTGAGATGCAGCGAAGGCAGGAAACAGCAGCCGCAATTTGTAAATGCAAATTCAGCTCAGTTGAGCATGTACCGGCTGCTGAAGAGAAAGACTGAATGTGTGTGTGTGTGTGTGTGTGTGTGTGTGTGTGTGGAGGGAGGAGAGCAGTGAATCAGTAGCATTAGTACAGAGGGGGTCTTTTTTGAGCATGCAAATGAAAATGCTTTTAATTTTAATGAAGTTTTACACTTAAAGTGTTTCTTTTTTATTTTCTCATTGATGCTATAAAAATATGAAATAATCATTATTTTGTTTTTTGAACGTGGATTAAGAAAAACTAAAGAAAATGTGAATAAAATGAGTTTCCTTGACCTCTGAAAGCTCATCTTCAAAAACTTTCTCAGAAATAGTATCAGAAAGAGGCTTGGGAGGACTGGAAATACACTGAAAGAGGAATGACAGGAGAGGAAGGTTGAGATACTTCTTTAGTAATGGAACACACACACACACTATATAAAGTTTTTGTAAAGAATGATTTTGATGGTCATGCAAAATGATTAGAAACATCAATGTGAGATAAATGATCACGATGAATAATTAGTTCAGAAGTTCACATTTGTTAGACTCTGCATGTTCTGTGTGTGTTTTGCTCCCATGTGTTCCCATGCCCATATTTGGTTCTTCCTGTTCCTGTCCCCATTGTGTTAATTTAACTCCATTTGTTCCTCGTTTATTTGTACTGATTTTAGGTGTGTGTCATCATCCCCTCTCCCTGTCATGTTCATAAATTATGTTCCCTGTTCTTAGTTCATGTGCTGTATGGTCCCCTTAAGATTATTAAAGACTCTAATTTTATGAATTCTCCAGCGTCTCCTTGTTCCTTCTGCCCTGTGAAGTGTGACAGCAAATCTTTTTTTTTTTTTTTTGTTACTTTTTTTTTTCAGCAATTGTGAAAGTAAAGATAATTGTTATAAATAAATTACTTTCCAAATAAACATTCTTTTGAAATCTCCATTCAAAGAATGTTTTTTTTTTTTTTGCAAAAATATGAAGCAGCACAACTGTTTTTAACATTGATAAAAATCAACATATGAGAAAGATTTCTGAAGAATCATGTAAATCAAGACTGTAAGTAAGGATGCTGAAAATTCAGGTTTAATCACAGGAATAAATTACGTTTGATATTTTAAATTTTAGTAATATTTCACAATATGTATTTCTTTTTAAAAAATCAAATACATGCAGCCTTGTTGAGTAGAAGAGACTTACCAACCCCAAACTTTTTAAGTAATTTTTAAATATATATCATTATATCATTCCCATTGTTACATGTTTGTTTATGAATTTATGATTAGAAAACGGTCATCATAAAGAATGAGTAGCTCTGTGCATAACTTTGAAAGTTAAAACAGTAATGTGGAAGTGCAGGACAGCTTGTCTTTATATGTCTAGAGGCCGCTGATGCTGAGTGATCCATCAGTGGCCCCTGAGGACACATTTCCCAGCCATCAGCTGCTGCTCCAGTCAGTCAGTTTGCTGCGGTCACTGTTCATGATGGCGTTCACGCTGCGGCAGTCGTACAAAGGCAGGCCGACACTTCCAGCACATTTAGCTCTACTATCTGACATCATCCATAATGGAAAGCACTGCTCTGAAGGACAGACACTTCGAGAGTCTCTGTGTGGGTCAATGCCAATGCACATAAAAGCATTTGTGTTTTATAAATAAGCTGTTATTATATGAAAAAAAAAAAAAAAAAATCCTTTCCTGAATGCAGAATTTCAATTCATATCTGAATGTTTGTAGAATTACGATAACCTAAAATCCAAATTCCTTTTATAACTGTATATTACATATATTTGGCTTTATACTTCTAAATAATTTTGCAACAACAACAAAAGCAGCAATACTTATAGAATCCCGCAATATATGTGTTCATATTTTTAAACATATAAAAATATTGAAAAAAAAGTATAAATAATAATCATATATCGACATATATACAGTGTGAAATATCTAATTATTATTGATGAAATATTTTATTCTTATTTCCATAAAAAAATAAGAAACATGCAGTGTGAAATTCTCTTTTAAAATGTAAATAAAAAAATATTTTAGAAAAAAAAATATTTTAGACTAAATTGGGACTGTCTCCACTCCTCCTCCAGTTTTCAAACTTCATCCAACAAACTAGCCTGACTTAGGTTGTTTTATCTTTTCTAACTGACTGGACTTACGATTTTCAACAGATGATCAAAACTATTTATTCTAAACTATTTAAAACTGTAATGTTAGCAATATGCTAATCATGGTAAAACATGCTAATAATGTAAAAAAAATGCAAGCAACATGCAAATTATTTTAAAAATGCACAAAACATACTAATCATGCTAGAAACAGTATTAACAGCATGCAAAAAAAAAAAAAAAAAAAAAAAAAAAAAATAAACTAGAAACATTTTAGCAGAATGCTACCAACATTCTAATCATGCTAAGAAAATGTGAATCATGCTAGAAACATGCCGACAACATGATAATCATCATAGAAATATATTAGCGGCATTGTAACAACACACTAATCATGCTAGAAACATGTCAACAAATTGTTTATGATAAAAAATGCTAATGATGATAAAACATGCTAAAAAATACCAACATCAACCTAATCATTCTAGAAACATGTGAGCAACATGGTAACAATGTGCTAATTGTGCTAGAAACATGTAAAAATCTTGTTCATGCTAAAACATGCTAGCAACATGGTAGCAACATGTTAATCATGCTTAAACATGCTAGCAACATGTTAAATCAACAATGATACAATAACTGTGCCCCAATGACACATTATACACAGTGTACTCAACCATGTAGTATATGAATTTTATGAAGTTAGTTTGTCATTAATAACTGGAGTCTGATAGCCCCTCGTCCTTTGTGATGTAATTAAAGCTGCGACAGTTGAGTGCATTAAGTGTTCAACATTCCAGACTTGTTTAAGTGCATCATTTGGGCATTAAAAATGTACCTTTTCTTTCTGGAATTTTCAGTGTGATCAAACTACTCACACTTCATACTACAAAATGTCATAGAATAGTGCATAAGTATGCAGTTTGGGATGCAGCTAATGTGTTAAATCATGCTAGGAAGACGCTATCATCATCTCAACTTTTAAACTTCAAGGTTTTACAGCTGCTTAATAATTTCAGGCTTGGATTTCTCAAGCCAACTTCAAAGTTTGTACACAAACTTTACTCATCTAGTTTTATCAAAGATGTATTTTCAACATCATTACTTCAGTCTTCAGTATCACACGATCCTTCAGAAATCATTTTCATATGATAAACAGAAATTTCAAACAAACAGCATTCTTTTTGATATTTTGTCTTTATGCGATTGCTGAAAATTCAAGAAAAAATAATAATAATAACCGCTCCCAAACTTTTGATTGGTAACATACTAGTTACCCATATTATCATATGGAAGAAACTTCAACCATGGCACAAATTAAATGAAACTTTTTCTGTAGAATTTCTAGACACTACTCAATCACTTAAAACAACAAAACAACAAACCATCAGGGAAAAAGCAGGAACAGTGCAGAGATAAAAGTGTGTCACCCACCACCATCATCACACAGTGCCTTTTATGCTCTGCTCACTTAATTTTTTTTTTTTACTTTTTGAGCTTTCAGATGCTCACGGACATCATTTATCATTATATGGTAATTGACATCGCCATGTTTGATCCACGACCACACAGAGGATTTCAAAAGCCAAATGACGGCACATTCACCTCCAACAAGAGTGCAAAAGAGAAGCTAGGCGACTACAAGCAGGTATAGTAACCCACTCTTCATATCTGAAAATCTTCCGCTCCCTTCCAACCAAGCAAATCGTCCTCGTTATATGCCCTCATTAGTGCTCCAGCCGCTCTAAACACCCACACGGCTCGACTTAAACACACCCACACCGACCCAAACTGTCCTAGTCCTCTACTATGAACACAAAGTGTGTGTGTCTGTGTGTACGGCGGGAAAGGAAGAACACTGAGGCCTTTTTGAAGAGATGTGACTCAGGCGGCGCTCAGATCTGATCCGTCTCTCTGATCCCGGCCCAAGCTTTGACACGACTGATGAAACCGTTAAAACAGCCGGCTGCAACTGAGCTCAGTTTACCTCGCCGAGTGGGTCTCCAACCGGCCGCTCGCAGGAAGTCATCCGTCACACTCCACTGTCAGATCATAACGGGTTCGGCATCTTTAAGACACTTTGGGTGTTTGGGGGGCTCTGGACGGAGAGCATAAAATGCAACAGCAGTGAGTTTTGATGTAAAAATAGGATGTGGATGCTCACAACGGAATAATTAAGCATATTTTAATGCAAAACTCAGCAACTCCTTTGCTCTTAAGCTGAACCTCAAAAGCCCAGTGCATTTTATTATTAATATTATGCCTTTAATAAAAAAAGATAATACTCTAGGTGCATCCTATTTGGCATTTTTATTCACTGTTCTACAGCATTTTGTAGTAGAAGAAGAACAGCATCTATCTATCTATCTATCTATCTATCTATCTATCTATCTATCTATCTATCTATCTATCTATCTATCTATCTATCTATCTATCTATCTATCTATCTATCTATCTATCTATCTAAACATCTATCTATCTATCTATCTATAGTTATTATTATTATTATTATTATTATTATTATTATTATTATTAATACTACTACTACTACTACTAATTATTAATTATTATTTCACCTGTATGAATTTAAATAATCATTAAATTAAATCATATAATTAAAAGACCAGTAACAATCTCACAGGTGAAAGAAAAAATCCCAATGCTTGCTTACTTACTTACTTACAAATGAATGAATACAATTCTCTTACTTCATGCTGATTTGCAGTTAATTTTGTATCACTCGGAAGCCCTAAATAGGAGAATACACATTCCACTTTTAATCCACAAAACTTTCGTTTTAGACATCCCTGTGTTTCCTCCCACCTCATAATTTGGAACCTGACTGAAAGGATCTAAATGTGAAAAATTAACAGTTTCTAAATAAATACTTTCCAGCATTTCGAGAGTAAATATTATGAAACCAAAACCCCAACATCTCATGTCACTTCTTGTCAGAGCAGTTTCACTGCAGGCAACAGGCCACGAAATGCATTTTGACATTTTTTCTCACTTCCCTCCTATTTTTCTGCTACTCACCCGGAAAACATCCACCATATTTGAAAGATCGCTCTTAGCTTGTTCACATCATCTCCTCCTATTGAACCAAACACCTACCGCATGCCTTTCAACACACAACCACGAAGAGTGACGGCTACTACACCACTGGTGACCCGTCTCTGGAGAAAAACACAGAAAGAGACTCATGCGAGGCCTCAGGATGGAAACACTGAGACGTCTTCTCATCTCCCAGGCATTCGAGAGGATTTATTAAAGCCTCAGACTTTTGGACAGACATAATCGGTAAAACTGCACACTGGTCAGAAATGTGAAATGACAACATTAATTACATTCGTTTCTTTGGTTGCTGTTCACTCAACGTACATGCAGGATGCAAAAGTATTTGCACTGTTAGGTCACACTTAAAAATGTCTTAATGTTACTGCATTAGAATATTTTTTTTATGCATTTATTTATTATTATTATTATTATTATTATTATTATTATTTTATACAAACACTGCTTTTCACTTCACAAGATGTTAACTGATGGACTGGAGTGGTGTGGATTATTGTGATGTTTTTAACAGCTGTTTGGACTCTCATTCTGACGGCACCCATTCACTACAGAGCATCCATTGCTGAGCATGTGATGGAATGCTACATTTTTCCAAATCTGTTTCCACAAAGAATAAAACTTTTAGAAAAATTTTGAGTGAACTATTCCTTACGTGTTATTTAATTTAACATGCAAACTTACATAATTCAACATGTATGCAAGCAGCATGCGGTATAATGTGACAACTGTCATAAAGCAATGAATAAATAAATAAAAGTTTACAGGAACATACGTTGACAGCAAAATTACTATTTACACTAAAACCCAAGGTTTTCTCATGAATAATAAAGGTAAATCTGGTAAATTATGCCTTCCCATGATAACCACGGATTTACACAATCCTCCATAACAAGGTTTCCGTGGAGCACTGGAAGAAATACCACTGGAGCGACGTTTCCTCGGCTCAAAGAAACAGAGATGAGGAAAAATGAGAGGGGGTCATTCTCTTCTACGGGATTGAGAAATGATGGCAGTGCATCCGAAGGCTAGGCCTCTTCAGTCCATATGCCTGCCAGCAGGAATGATGAGTTATGCCTTTAATCTAGTTTGCCAGGGATTGATGCTCGAGCCTCAGCAAGAGCATCTTGGCTGACGGAAGCAGCTTTGACCTCTCTTTCCTACTACAGAGCAACATTCCTGTATGGCTTGAGAATGAGGTTAAGAGAGCTATATAAAGAGAAGAGGAAGAGAGCGAGATAATTGGAGGAAGTGAGCATCAAGTAGAGAAGAGAAAAGTAAGAAATGAAGGATGTATTCTTAGGGGGAAAAAGGAAGAACTCTGCGGGGCTGTAGCTGTCATCCTGCTGATGAAAGCCTTGCTCGGCGTATTACACGAATTACGTAGCACATGTATTCCAACCTTTCTCATACATCCTGCAGTAATCCATGCGTTTAGTATTCAAAGCCTCTTTGACTTGTGACAACTTCAAATTCCAACCAGGAAGGATTAGGCCAAACTGCAAATGGCTTATGGCACCACATAAATCATTCCCCTTAGCGTTCTTGCATTTGTTTTCTTCATCCTATACTTGGGGTTCTTTTATGCAGGTTTATAATAGATCTTGCTGTGATCTAACACAATTCGCGATGCAAAATACAGCAATGTTTCCCTATATATTATTCTTGTCTTAATCACTCGAAGATAATCTGTAAGTAATGACCCACGTTTACACATCATATGACTTCAGAACAACTACACTGTAAAAATATTTTTTCTAAGTTGTAAATAAAACTGATTTATTACATTTCATTTAACACATAAAATACATTTTCCGATTTTCCGATTTTCTCCTTCAAAATATTCCACTGTGCTAATTTTTGTGAAAAATACCACTAATTTCTGAGTTAAAATTTTATTTTAACCTAGAAGGCTGTTTACTTGAATGATGAGAGATGACACGTTTTTTCTTTCAAAAATCTTTTTTTTTTTTTTTTTTTTTTTTTTACATGCTTGATGGATTGTGCTTCTCCAATTTGACAACCTACAAATTAGTAGAGAAAAACATATATTTATTTTACATTGTTTTATTTTCAGGCTTTACATTTCAATAATAAATAATTAAATGTTTTTTGGTTATTATTAATGGTTATTTTTGGACTTTTATGATTAACCAGAACAATTATGGAATTAAAAGCAACTCTAATCAATGAATTTGCATATGTCATTCTTCTTAATTCCCCCTTTTTTTGAAAGACAAAAGATAAATCTTTTTTTTTTTTCTTGTCTATGGAATGGCATTTGGCTCTGAGGATACTTTTAATGTAAGCATCCCCCGTTGCTATAAAGAGAAAGAGAGCGAGTGAGAGAGAGAAACAAGGGTTGCTTAATGAGCAAAGGCTTTCACAAGCCCATTATTAAAGACTTGGAGAGATGAGGACTTTTTACAATTACGAGACTCCCACTTATCTTGTCTGGGCAGACTCCACTGAGAGAAGAGAGAGAGGAAAAGCTGTCCACTAAGCTAACAATTACTGTTGCTCCAGCCTGCTTATAAGAGTGAGCGCCGATTACTTGCTGATGCAAACGGCTTTGGCCTTTGTCAGTGCCAAGTTCTTTCCAGGCACCATAACGTGCCGTCTCCATTAACTGTTTGTTATAAACAAACTGTGTTAATGTTCTGCGGTGGTCGTTTCACATGAAGAGATGCTTACGCTTAAGGTCCAAAATGAACTTTTAACCTTATCTTAAAAAAAAAATAAATAATCATAATTATTTCTTTCTGATCAAGGAACTTTAATTCCATTTTCATATAAAAATCAGACCTACATTTTTAACTGGTTTCCTATTCAAAGTTCTGACCATAATTTTTCTGCTTTACTGCTTTTAAAAACAACAAGAGTTTGAATTGTATCCTTATATGTGACCCTGGAGCACAAAAAAAAAAAAAAAAACCGGTAGTAACTGGTATATTTGTAGCAATGGCCAAAAATATGCTGTATGGGTCAAAATTATACATTTTCCTTTTATGCCAAAAATCATTAAGATATTAAGTGAAGATTATGTTCCACAAAGATTTAGTAAATGTCCTACCATGAATGAATCAATACCTAATTTTTGATTAGTAATATGCATTGTTAAGAACTTCATTTGGACAACTTCAAAGGCGACTTTCTCAATGTTTTGATTTTTTTTTTCACCCTTAGATTCCTGTTCTTCAAATATTTGTAACTCAGTTGGTTTTTTGGTCTGGGTTCACATATGACAATATGAATAGGCATATAAATAAAACATGTTCATCACCAACTGGCAGATGTGTTTTATTAAACCAAATCTAACTTCTATTTTAGTTTGAATTTCAAGTGTTCTTATTGGATCTAGCAATGTTTAAAATGCAAAGAAAAAAGCAAGCTAACAAGCAAACAAAGATAGAAGAAGAAGAGAAAATTACATTCAGAATGACATGACATTGGTGAAAGTAAATATCCTGTAATGCATTTTTCCCATTCCAAGATATGTGCTAAGCAGCAATTAATTTATTTTAACCCAGAATATTGATTTACTGAATGAAGTTTTTTTCATGCTTGACAGATTGATTTGCAGAAAAAAAAAAAATTGTATTATAAAAAAAAAAACCTAAGAAGCAAACACAGATTTTATGATTTTTTTTCATTCTATATTTATTACAATATCAACAAACATTAAATTCCCAGTTACTAATTTGAAAATGTTAGCAAAATGGACCATTTATGAAAAACAATAAACACAAAGGTAATATTTAGTAAGTTATATTTTAGTCACATATTTCTAGATGTATCTGTTTTTGTTCCCTCTACAAGAATAATTCCAAAGATAAAGCACAGCACCACTACAAATGAATGTATGTTTTGTTACTCTTTCATGTTTGTTTCCTGAATGTAGCAGTGTTTTGAATGAACATATTAAATGAATGATTCATTGACTCGCACATAAATACACTTGTTTGGATTGAACAACTTGGTTCAGTGAATGATTCAAAGACAATCACATGATTCATTTATGATGGAATATGTGTTTTTGAGTAAATCGGTTGAACAACTCACACATGTGTTGCCACTGACTGGCATAATGATGTAACCTGCTGAAAGAGTGAACAAAAATCCCCACAGAGTAATTGCAACTAACTATCTTTTGTACATACTATTATATTCTAAGTTAAAATACGTATAGCAATGCAGGTGAACTGTGAGTGGAGAATTGTGAAGTATTACAGGATAAGAAACTTAGAAATGCTCTGTTCGTGGTACTGAAGAGCACAATGACAGTGGTGGTACATTACAGTGAGCTGTCTCCTGGTAGCAAATGTACAGCTTGAGGTGGCTTGACTCTTTTTTACTGTCAAGATGTTTCCTTACTTTAAGGCCAAGATGTAGTGCCTTTAGAGGTTTATATCACTGAAATAAATAAAATGTTCTAAATAAAATGAAATATTGCCATTCATGGTCATGTCAATACATTTCAAAGGCCAGACAAAATGTAAAATGTATAGATTGATAAGTCAGATTTAGATTTAAATGTCTTTTGTACTTTACTTTACAGTAGTTTCATGTTTATGGTGAAATATTGAGTTTAATTACACTGACAGCCTTTTGCATTGTCAGTTGCACTTAGAATTTTAACTATGCATGTAAACTATTAGATGAGCATCAAAGGTTACAGCGCAATGCTAGAAATTATTGGTTGTGAAGGAAACAGTCTGTTATTAGATGCCAGCTGTATTCACCACCACACTTTGCATTGCACTTGAAAGCCACAAAGGAACTGACAGGTTTTATTTTGTTCTCTAAGGCTTTTTTTCTCTGTTCCTCTGAAAGAGGAATGTGCATGCATTTTCCCCATAGACAACAGAGATACGTCAGGTGTGCAGCCAGCGATCGATTAGGATTGGACAATTGCACGACTGCATTTGCTCCGAGTGTATCCGGTTTGTGTCAGTAAATGCAACGCTCTGCCCCAGGCACGGGTCACAATGCTTCGGCTCAGTGTCAAGATCATTAAACAGAAGAAAGGATAACCGTCAAATCAGTGCACCACAGCAAATGGGGGATTCAAGCAGTGCCTTTTCCTCCTCAGATATCTGGCATATACTTGAAAGCCATTCAGTGTATAATGAGCTTTTCAGGACAACAAGATTGACAGGTTTGCTGCTTTGAACGTTTGATTTGTAGCTACAGCATTAGTAAACCAGGATTGCCCTCTGTTTCTACTTCGCCACCTAAGTGGATATGAAAGACACCGGCGCAGTCTTGCTAATTGCTTGTAATTGACCAGAGTAAATCGATCAGAGTCTTGATTTGGTTTGCTGAAGGGCTAGAGAAAGGTTTAAGGGTATGTTTGGAAAGGCTGTCTTCACCAGCTGCCAATCTCTCTAATGATTTTGGCTTCCCTGCAAAAGCCTTAATATAACCCTTAACGTGCAGATCCACAGAAGTCCATCAGCTCACAGAGAGATCTGGGCAGGGATCCACTTAGCACAATCTAGCCATTACACATAGATCAACAGTGATTATTTGAAGAACTGCCACCTGTAGAGCATTTGTGTGAAAGGATATTCGATGGTAACATCTTTGAAATGCATTAGACATTTCAGCAAATATCAGACTGTTAATGGTGTGTGCTAGGGAAAGTATCATTATTCTTACTGATAATATTAGCAGTAATTTAAACAAACCTTAACACTAAGTAAATAAGTCTTATTATGTAGACATAAATGATGGAAATGGAAAATCACCCTAGCAACAATCAAGACATTTCTCCTAACATCATAGAAATGCTCTAGAGAAAAGCCCAGAACAATAAAAACATGAATTAAGCTTCTCCAAGTCTATACTTGCTAAGAAAGGCTTGATCTTACTAATCATTCTTAACTGATAGAAGCTAAATTTAGCTAACCCTAACCCTAACCTCACTAATTTGAGAGTTACATTTTAAAGCACTATCACAGATCAAACCCAAGTTTCTTACTTGATTTTTTCCTAAAACGGCTCAGTGTTCCCAAGTTAACTCCAGCCGTATAGCTCATTTCAGAAGGACCAAATATAATGATCTCAGTTTTCAAATCATTAAGACTCAAAAAGTTAGCAGACATCCAAAAATTCACCTTATCTACACAGGCCAACAGACGCCCCAAGGCACTGGAAGAATCTGGTTAAAAGACAAATACAACAGTGTCATCAACGTAAGAATGAAGCTAAGAACATCATTGCAATTGCAAAGTATCCAGAACATTATTATAATGGCCTAGCAATACACTAGCCAACTTCCAGATTGCTCTAGCAGTTGATTAGCAAAACCATAGTGATCTCTTGAAGCATCCAACCTCCTAGAGACCACCCAGAACTACCAAATTCCCAAAAATGACCTTGCAGCCTAGCAAGCTTTTTATATTTACTTCTATTTTCTACAAAAATCTAGTTAACTGTACTATAACAAGCTGTAAAACACCCAGTTGTAATCATTATTGAAGCTCTCCATCTCCTAATAAATTCCACCAAACATCCCAAGACAAAATGTCAATGATTTGGAGTCTTGTTCTTTGTAGCTCCCTAGTGGTCTCTGTCACCTCAAGTCGGTTCGTTGAGTTTCACCATCACACTGTGTCAATCAATTTAGTGCCGAGCGATTATTTTCAGCCATGACTGACTAAATGCATGCATAGCAAGCTGAGGGAAGAGGACGGAGAATAAGATGCCGAAAAAAGAGAAAGCACAGGGCAGAAATAATGGAATGGGGCAAATACATAGAGAACAGCCCATGTATTTGTCATAAAACCAACTGTCAGTCTTTGTCTTGTCACAGTGGAGGAATGACACCTTCTCCCTGTAGGTGTCTCAATCCCTTAATCATATATGGAGCCAGATAGTGTCATGGCTTTGCTATCATGCACTGGGTCGCATAAGAAAACATGCAGCAGCCCAAAGAAAGATTGACATTCCTCTGAGGAATACTATCAGTCTTCGTCCCAAAGTGAATCTTGTGCTTTGAACTGTCAGCCATCAGGAAGAGCTTATGCTAAGGATTGCGCAGTGGGTGATATGGCTACCCTGAGTTTGTTTATCAAAATATGGGATCCTGGGTGTTTAGCTGGATGTCATATTAGAGTTGATAAGACTTGTTTACTTTTCACCCATACAATTTTGATCTGAATAACAGACGCTGCATTTATGTCTGCCGTAAAGCATGCAGTGTACCCTGTAAAGTGATTGTAGATTTGGTATTCAGTTGTCACTGGAGTAATATGGCAACAGAGAACTCTTAGAAACAAAGTTTGCTTTGAGTATAGCCTGAAATTAGGGCCTCATACCTCATAGTAACTTTAAGAAACTTTCAGGCAAATATTTAGCTCAAAGTTTTGCCTAGAGCAACTACCTAGCAACAGCATCCTATTAACCTCTTGAGAACAACACATAACTATGAACTGCCCCAAATATTTTGTAGAAAATTAAATGTTTAAAATGCCATGACTGCCACACAGTACTACTAACTGCATAGAAAATTACATAACAACCATTCAGAAAATCCTAGCAACTGCCTAGTAATTCCCAATTGTCAAGATCAATTTACAACATTCAGGTTACCCTAATAACCTCCTAGTAATGTCTTCATTAATGCTGCGGCGCCTGGGGAGCAGTTGGGGGTTTGGTGCCCTAAGGCGTGGTATAACCGGCCCGAGATTCGAACCCACAATCCTAGGGTTAGGAGTCAAACTCTCTAACCACTAGGTCACAACTTCCCACCACACAGTTCGACAAACTTCCCAAATTATCCCAAACATCCAAACTACTGCCTATTAGTGCCCTAGACATACCTAGTAGTGCCCAACAATCAAGGAAATTTTGCCACCCTCACAGAAAAATCCACATCAAACTACAATCTTTATCATTCTAAAACAACACAATACCTACTAATCTAAACTATCTAGCAATGCAGAGAACTCTTACGGACACAGTTTGTTTTATGTCTAGCCTGAAATTAGGGCCTTTTGCACTTTTGTGCATGGAGACTCCTGAAAACATTTAGAGAAATTTACATTTGACAAGTTATGTATACATGGATAGTTATTATGTATACAGTAGCCTATATGTATAGTTATTATTATGCAAATGTGCTGAAGCAGTGTAACCTAATTACAGTAACAGCTTACATTGTACAAAAATGTAAAATGGCACAGATATTCCACTAGCGCTCCGGTACCTATCTGGCTGTATAAACTTGCTAATCTGACCTTTGCTCAGGTAGCTAGAGGCAAAATCGTCTGGACAAAGGCCTGGTTCCTAGACAAAACACTGACCTTATTTCTGCAGTATATGCATATTCACAGCACACAAGTCTCCTGTGCACTTAGCAAAGCAAATATCACCGACCCATGCAAATTAAGAGACAGGTTCATAAAATGCAGGTTCAAAAGTTCACTTTAAACTTCAGAAGACCAAAAAAGGCATTATTAAAATACTAATTCCACCACTGGAAAAGATCCTACAAGTTTTAGTTACCCATGAACTTCTTGTGTTTTAAATATTTTAAAGTTGAAAAGTCTATTGTTCACTTCAAAGTGAACTGTTTAGCGCCTCAAAACACACACACGCACACACACACACACACACACATGTTTGTTTTTGTGAAAAGTGGCGACATCCCATAGGCGTTTAATGTAGAAACTGTATATTCTATCGCCCTTCACCAACCCTACCCCTAACCCTAACCCTCACAGGAAACTTTGTGCATTTTTACTTTCTCAAAAAAAAACTCATTCTGTATGATTTATAAGATTTATAAGATTTACCATAATAGCAAGAAGCTCCTGTCTGTGTTTCTGTCAGACATCAGCTGACTAAAGCCATTTGCATACTTTGTGCTGATTACACACCAGGATGTCATACTATATATAATATTAGCATGACATCCTGGTATGTAATTGGCACATTTACCTTTCTAATACATCTAAACATGTCATACAAGCTCTTTTAATGTTGCTAACCTCAATCATAACAAATCAGAAGCAAAGTCTTGTGGCAATTATTCTTCTATGAGGTATCACCTCTTTCAAAAAGATGCGATTGAGCTATTCTTTGGATTAAGGAGAATGTAGTTATAGCGTTAAAGCATTCATAGCAATAAAATGCTTCAATTTTCACATGTTTGTTCTGTGCCTACTAATGTGATTTGAAAAAAGCAGATCATATTCTGTTTCGTAGCTGCCGGGAATGAATGAACGAAAGCCCCTTGTGAACTCATTTCAGACTCAATCTATACGAACTCAACGTAAATGTGTATTATTCAATGATAGAAAAACATGTAAAGACAGCTTTAAGATGGCAATTAATGGTTAGCCTGTGTAGCGAAGCCTAGGTTGAGCAGGACAATTATGTCATCAGTTCATTTTCTTCAGTGCTAATTTGCATTTTAATTCAGCCACGTTCACTCATTCTTGTTTATGCTAATTGTTTCATAACCCTAGTGGTAGACATTTTTCCTCCTCACAAGAGTCATCCATGTATATTTGCATGTGGCTTTTTGTGAAAGAGTCATTTCTTATGAGGCATTTCATGTAATAGCTGGTCTCTTATCTCTCAGGTAGTCATCTGAGTCACCAAACACACTCAGTAAAGATGCCACGCTAATGACTGAGTCTTTTAGGAATGTCATGGGGAACGAGTTGATGTTTGTAGGAATGGTGTTTGTCAGAACTATTCGGAAGAAATGGCTGTAAGGGGAATCGCCAACTGAAAAATTAGTTTTTGGGAACAAATCTGATGATATTGTGAAACGTGTACTGTAGGAAGAAAATGTCACTAATTAAATGTTTTGAATGAAGAACAAACAGAGATTTTTCTCACAAAAAAAAAAGTTTAAATTAAATAGAAACTCAAGATTGGCTCAGATTTGCTAAAACATTAAGTCTTAGATCTCCAAAAACATTATGTTTATTTTGAAAAAAAGTGAAAATTCTGATAATCATATAATTCGTAATGTCGGGACGTACCATAAACATTTTGTTGCCAATATTAAAACTAAATATGTACGTTTATATCATTGAATTTCATTTGGACCAATGTAGTAGAGTTTTCTTTGCCTTTCCTCACAATTTGTGAAGTGTTTTAGAATAAGTTGAATGAGTAAACGACTCAATGACTTTCTAATAAAGGCACTGGTTCAATTCTGAATGGCATTGTTTTATGCTGCTATTTTTATTTTGCAGAAATAGCATGCATACTATGTGAGTATAATATTTCAAAGTCAAATTTAGTCAACTGTTTCATCCTAAATGAATTAATGTTATTGTACAAATTGGTCGAATGAATGACACAACGACTAACTAAAAAGGGTCACTTGTTTTGATCCTGAATGAACAGGTTGAATGAATGACTCGATTCACTCATAAAGATGGTTGCTTTTGGCAAAACTGGTATATAGTCAAAAATCCCCACTACTAATACTAATTAAGATAAAGACTGACAATTTTACTTTAATTGTTCTAAATACTAAATAATTTAAGTAAAATTTGGACAGTATCCATCCATGCTTACTACACTTTACACCTCATGGTTTAATCTCTCCTTTTTAGTATGTGACAAATGCTGACTTTTCCTACTTAGATGCACCATCATGAGGCAGCAGTTTCAGTTCTGCTGAGTTTGTATCACCTGGTGATTAGCAAAAAGTTTTTTATTTGCAGACGTTTGCTGACACATCCACCTGTTTCATTAGATTGCCACAATCTGGCCAAACTCTCCCTCAGTCCCATATACATCAATATATTACCGTTTCATTTCCTTTCTCCAAGCTTTTAAAGCAAGAGGGCTTGCAGCACAGGAGAAACAGTGATTAACACTCCAGACCAACAACCTTTCCAACAAAACAAGATTATTTGCAGTAATTCCCCAGTTCTGCTGAGGGAGTGCAATTCTCTTATCAGCGTCTGAAGGAGTGTGTGGATCTGCTAACTCACACTCAAATCTCACGTGTGTGAAAGACTTAATCAGACTCTTGTTTCAGGCTGAAATGGAATTGGTCTCCAAATTTATTTTGCTGTGTCTCTGTCAGACTTGATCAATCCCAACATCATCATCATTCTGTCTCTTGATATTTCCGACTGTTCACTAAGAATATAAAGATATCACTGAGAAAACATTAACAGGTATTAAATATTTACCAAACATCAGACCTGTGGCATACTGGTTTGTGGGATCTAACTTGATCTGTGACATACAAGAAGGTGTTATGAGTTTGTTGCTTGATCTCATTCCTCATCTCATTTCTCAATCATATGTATATATTAAAAACAATTACTAAGAATGTAGGTATTAGTTATAGCGCTTACAATTCATCTTCTTTATGCTCGGGGAAAGGTGTGCTATTACTTTTTGTTTTCAACTATACTTTTAGCTGTCTCGCGATATCACTATGATGTGAGTGTGAGGTTGAAATTAGCATAGAACATGCCACCGCTATGTTCAGTTGCATTATGTTGTAATTTTTCTTATTTTTACAAATAAAAAAACAATTAATTCAGTTGGATAATGGTTGCTTCATTACACTCTGCTCATTCAACATGAGCTGAAGAGTCACACACAGTGCAGCAGGAATGCAGCATGATGTGCACGCACCAAAAGCGAATTTAATGATTTGCATGAGTAGATTACAAACAAGTCAATGCAATGACGCGAGTAGACGTAATTTCGTGCCCGGCAACGCAAATTAGCTGAAGCGATTGTGAAGAATGTGTGTTATTTGGCTCAATCACATCTTCCGTGCAAGATGAAAAATTTCAACTCAGGCAAGAAATTTGCATGGCACATTGTTGCACAAACCAATCAGCAAAGAACATGCTAAATGTTTTCGTGAGTGCCGTGAAAAACATCCCGTGAGTAATGCAGACCGAGTAACATGATGCGAATGTTTGCTTTGCTTTTGGGAAGCACACACCACCATAGTTCTCTGATCATATGACTAGAGTAAAATGATATGACTGACAGACCATGGCGGAGGATTCTTTGTACAACAGAACCTGAAAGTGTGTGCACACCAAAAGTGTGTTGCATCGTGTTACTCACAGGATCTTATTTATTTATTTATTTATTTATTTTTTTTTTGTGTCTCTTGCGTAAAACAAACATAATAACACTACCCTGCATTTTCTGATACAACTGAACAATAATATCTTCACTGATTGGCTTGTATGACAATGCCAATGAGTTGAAATTTTTTCATTTGTGAAGAAGACGTGGTTGAGTCAAATATTGCACATTCGTGGCAATTCACGTCTTTGCATTGACTTTGTATTAGGGATGTCCCAATCAGGTTTTTTGCCCTCGGGTCCGAGTCCGAGTCCGAGTCATTTGATTTTCATTATTTGCCGATACTGAGTCCTGATCCGATACTTCTATAATACATAAAAAAAAAAAAAAAGAATAAAGAGGAGCGAAAAAACAGATCCAGGATGTTCAATAAATTACATTTTGAAATATATTCAAATATAAAACAGCTATTTTAAATAGGCTAGTTAAAATATTTCAAACATTTTACTGTTTTACTGTACTTTGGATCAAATATATGCAGGCTTGGTGAACAGAAGAGACTTAAAAAAAAAGAAAAAAACTTCTGACTGGTAGTATTGGCAACTTTAATTTTTCTCTTATTTTCTAGCTTTTAATTGGCTTACAAATCTATAAATGCTGGACAATAACAAATAATAATGATTTGTTTATCTATTACAAACACTGTTTATCACATAATAAGGCAGAATAGTTTCTATACTGTAATAAATGTCAATTAGCACTACATTGCTCATTTACTTTATTTATCACCTGGGAATGACTTAAAAAATGATTTATTGTTTCGTGATCATATATTAATGTCTTCGTGTTTGCATAAGTTTCTGTTTTCCTGTGAAAACCACAGCAATAGCTGGACGCTTTTGTCCATATGAGGAGTTTCCTGATATCACTATCAGCGCGAGAGCACGCTCTGAAAACAAAGTGACGTCAAGCCGCACGCCTTGCTGTTTCTGTGTGGAGTCAAAAGGGTCTAACACTGTGCCACCACATAACTAAAGATGTGTTAAAAATAATGAGAATATATATATATATATATATATATATATATATATATATATATATATATATATATATATATATATATCCGAGTCCTGATCGGGAGGTAACGTCCGATTCCCATCGAGCCTGTAACCACGCGATCGGGCCCGATTTCTGATCATGTGATCGGATCTGGACTTCCCTACTTTGTATGTATCTACTCATGCAAATAATTAAATTAGCTTTTGCTGTTGACACAACTTAAAAGTCTTATCTTGTAGAATGCGTGCTCAGCACCATGCCCATCTATACACAGAGTACATACAATCACTAATTTGAAAGCTAATGTAGAAAGGGAACATGCATTCAAACGTGCCACATTTTGAGAGCAGCTCCCTGATGCACCCAAATTAGGCTACATACAATAACACCCAATATCAATGCTATCTTATGCTGGGATGTGTAGTCCATCTCTTAGCTCTGTATCATGCTTGAAGGAAATATGGTCTCTTTGTGACAGTATTAAGAAAATACTCTGATTATGATTGCACTTCTTATTTGCACTAATAAGACTGAAAAAAAGAAACTGTTTGTTATTTATACAGTTTTCATTTCTGTGTTCGCACACAGATTCACTCAGAAGTTCTAGAAGCCCATAATTCATGTGCTAAAGTCTGAAGAGACTCAAGTCAAATCATACAGGAGAGAAGCCAGTCCATTAAGTTTGTGGCAAAACCTTATACAGTGCTTGTGTATAGTTGTCTTTTACTGCATAAAATAATTAATACTCAGTAGAATTGAAATGATATTCTATAACTACAGGCTATTTTTCCCATCATGCATTTAGTCATTTAATGGTTATACTGCTGGACAATGAGAGCAATCCCATAGATTTACAATGACTACATTTTGGGATTTAAGACTCTAACTTTAGATTTTTATTTAATTTAATAACAAGCAAGTAACTCGCAAACCATTTTAAACAACCCGGCAACAAACTATCAATGCCTTGCCAACACCTATAAGAACCTACAGTATAGTAAAAATGTCCTTGTCCTACATACCCCAACAAAAGTAGTTAATGCAAAAGCAACCACCCATGCCACTGTAATATTTGCATAACACATTGTAATAGGTCTTCTTTTGTGCATTTATTTACAAAACCGAACTGTGACTCATTTACAAAATCTGAATTGCAGCAGTTAATTTACACAGAATCAAAGCTTAAGATAAACTCCATCTTCAACACTACTCTGCCTTTTTCTACCTCCTTAAGGGAATGCAAATGTAGTTTAGCATCTGTAAGTGAAAATGAAAAGTAATGATAATTTTCCAGAGTGGAGGACAAAGAGGCCAGGCACATATGAGGAAACCTCCACTTGTTTCCTGTGACTTGTTTGCTAACAGCTATTCTCAGATGAATTCAATTGACTTGATCGGTTCTGCATCACTGAAACATGAGGAAGCTCCATAAGTGTTGCCAGCTGCTGCCGAGCACCAAGACAAAACAAACACGCAGCCAGACACCTACACGGACATTCGAATACACGCAGAATCACACACTCGCAAACACAAAGACTTCAATCTCTCAGGTGCGTGCAGAAGCCGGCACCTTAGATTACGTCCTTTGATGCTGCAGCCGTTTCCTGTTTAATATTCCTCTCAGTCGCACTCGGAAGACCAAATGCTTGAGGGACATCACAATGTAGGAGTGTGTTAACATTTCAGGGCTGACACGGGAGCGAAGAGAAGGAATATATAGAGGAATGATTGAGTGATAAAAACAGACAGATAAAGAAAGAAAATACTGTGAACTCCCTAGATTTTATTCCTAATAAATCTTGCCAATGACACGAGCATGGGCTTTCCACACACAATCATCCCCTTTAAGCAATTGTCATGATTGTCATGTCATGAAAGAGAGACAGATTATATTCAGAATAGCATACTAGCAAACACTATTTCTGGAGTATGCAGTATATATATATGTTGTGAACAATGTCCAAATTCCCTGATGACATTCTCTATATAGAATTTGCCAATCATTTCCAATATGACGAATAACCCAGAAATAACATCAGCTGCATTTCTTTTTTAAATTAACTGAATTTAAGATTAATAGGGTTGCAAAGGGACAGAAAAAATTACAGAAACTTTCCAAAAATGTTCTCCCCTTTGCAACCCTATATGTAGATGTAGACGGATACTATAATGTAATGTACCATTCAACACAATTCATACTGTTACATAGTCAACATCACAACGATAATGAACGATAAGTGTTTGCGATTCCAAACACTGCTGTTTATCATTTATATGGAGTTTGTCATGATTGAAAGTGAGGACATTTCCACAGGAAAATGTTATTGCTCAGCAGTAGCTCTTTTATTATCAGTTCCATGTATAGACATACGTCAACCCAAAATTAAAATTGTGTTATTTATTCACCTTCATGTCAGAATCTTAATTATTTTGTAAAAAAAAAAAAAAAAAAAAAAAAAAAAAATCTGTGCAAAACATACGTTTAGAGGAATGTCTAAAACAACAACAAATGCTACAAATGCATCATTACAGAAAACTTTAGAAATGATACACAAAAAGTGACTGACTTCATTAGATTTGGAAAATTGTGCACAAATCGTGAATCATGTCTACTTTTGTGATGCTTTTTTTGTGGTGGTATTTGCCATTTTATATCCTCTTTTTGTCCTTGACAGCTTCTGGTCACTATGAACTAGAAACATGAAATGTGATTTCCACAGAAATAACTACAATATATGGGGTTGGAAAAACATGAGGAGAATTTTTATTTCTTGTGGAATTTTTCCATTACCTCTGTCCTAGGTGCATCTACTAAAATGTTTAAGGATTTAAAGAGTTATAAATTTAAGGTTAATGTAAAATGAATGCAAATCATTTAAATTATAAATATTTTAATGCAATGTTAAATAATGTTAAACTTTAAATATTATACATTAATGTAAATCCTGCTTTTGATATCAAATGTGAAATATTTTAATATAAAATTAAGGTAACTGAAAAATGCATTAGAATTAAATTTCAAGCACGGCACAGATAATTACTTCTTGAATTTTTATTTATTTTTATTATATATATATATATATATACATATATATATATATATATATATATATATATATATATATATATATATATATATATATATATATGTATATATATATATATATATATATATATATATATATATATATATATATATATATATATACATACATATATATATATATATATATATATATATATATATATATATATATATATATATATATATATATATATATATATATATATATATATATATTAAAGATCTCATTGAGATCTCTTTGAAATCTGATTATATATTGTATCTTGGCAAATCTCAGTATAATTTCTAGTATGATAACTTAATCCAGAATGGGGTGGGATTCAGCCATTGACATTGTATTACTGTATGCATAATGCAATCTATTTCTTTCCCACTAAGATGACTGATTGCCTGTGAACCAACTGTAAACCATATGAACTCCATGATCAAATAGACTCAGGCCTGCACCAAACAACTCTAGTGCTTCAGAAACTCTAAAGGAGAAACCAATGAGATTAGTTTTTCTCAGGAGAAAAATCAGACAATCGGGAGACTATGAGATGCTGTCTAGGACAAAAAGACGAGAAGAGTGATTTCTCCTTTCCACAGGCCGGATTCAGCACTCACCTGTGAAATCGAGCCGTAATGTAGCTCTTTCAGATGTATCGCACCTAGCCTCTCTTGATAAATGCATAGATAGTGAGCGAGCTAGTGCGCACGGTCGATAATGCAGTGAGCGCGTGGGCACCGTCCATTAAATAGCAGTTAATTACCCTGCACTGGAGATGAAAGGCTCATTTGTGAAACGGTCTCCTTCTTGCACTGATGAAATAGCTCTTCAAGTTCACACATGCTCTCTCGCGCAAACAAATGCACACGTTCGACACGTGCAGCATCCTAAAGACGGTGCTTCAATCACAGGTTAAATTTTGCATGATCGTGACGCATCCCTAAAGGAGGGAAAACAGCGGATGTTTATATATAGAATGGTTTTCAGGGGTGAATTTCCAACATGTGAATAATTCATGAGACTTCATTACTGTTATCGACCATTTCCTGTGTCCTCTCGCACGGCCAAACCTAACAGATAATGTCTTCCTCTGATAGAGGGGTGATTGATATAAGTGCAGGTTTGCTTCCGTATGGGACTGTTTTCCCCTTCAACAAGGTTTCCTGCTCTTCCCACTTCTTTTTTCACTCTCTCTACACACACACACACACACACACACACTCAAATTCACTCTGCTCCACTGCATCCCAAGGAGGCGTATTAGTAATCCATCAATGCTATTTCCAGTCCGTGGTCTCGCTGGCTGGCAGGGAGGAAAAAGGATTGGAGGAGAGACCTTGGACGCAGACAGTCCTTCGGCTTGCCATCGTGGCAAAATAATCACACAAAGGTGTCTGTGTGTCCCTAGCCCGGACTTCTGGAAAAAGGGGGATGTGAGCGGAAGAGATAAAGAAGGTAAACAAAACCGGTGACATACGCACTCGGTCCTGGGAGGCTCTGCCACATAATGTAGCCGTGTCACGGGCTAGCGTGTGCCGTGGAAGTCTGGATAGGGGTTGGAATACAGAGTCGGGTGGGTGGATGATGTTTGTTTGTTTGTTTTTTGGACCGTGGCATGGCGTGTGGGTGCCAAACAGGCAGCGTATTGTAGCTCAACTGGACTTGGAAGTACTGGGACTGAAAGAAAGAGAGAAAAAGAGAGACAGATTATATTCAGAATAGCATACTAGCAAACACTATTTCTGGAGTATGCAGTATATATATATATATATATATATATATATATATATATATATATATATATATATATATATATATATATATATGTTGTGAAAAATGTCCAAATTCCCTTATGACATTCTCTATATAGAATTTGCCAATCATTTCCAATATGACGAATAACCCAGAAATAACATCAGCTGCATTTCTTTTTTAAATTAACTGAATTTAAGATTAATAGGGTTGCAAAGGGACAGAAAAATTTACAGAAACTTTCCAAAAATGTTCTCCCCTTTGCAACCCTATATGTAGATGTAGACGGATACTATAATGTAATGTACCATTCAACACAATTCATACTGTTACATAGTCAACATCACAACGATAATGAACGATAAGTGTTTGCGATTCCAAACACTGCTGTTTATCATTTATATGGAGTTTTACATTTTTTAAACAATTCAACTGAAAACACACTACATAAAAATAGGTAGAACGGTAGGAAGTATACTGTACTGTACAGTGTGCAATAAGCAGTATGCTACTACTCCAATTCCAGACATAGACAACACAATATCTGTGTGTGCAAGAAAGAGAAAGAGAAAGAGCCAGCAGGGGATGCAAGCACGTGTCCCAGAATGCTGTGCTTTGAGAATATGCCACCACTAGATGGCAGGCATGTGCGCTGAATCCTATGTCACTGTCCCCTCAGTAGAACATACCTCTCTTACTCTCTAACACAGACACATCCTGAGAAATCGTGTGAGCACCGCTGCCTTTTTTCTTACAGGAGGGAATCGAACATTGTGTTACCAGAATCAATGTGATGTGCTTGAAAAATGTGATGTTTTTCAGAGCGCACGGTGACTGTTTGTTTTAATGCAGTCTCCTGCTTTCTCATCGCCTGCTTTTGTATCCTTCCCCGTCTGTGCTATCAGCCTCAAACAATCTACAAAGAGTTGTGTGCAGCTCAAAAAGAACTGAGGCTTAAAATCAAGAGGGGAGGATAGATGGGGGCCAGCACTAGCTGAAAACAAGATACTCTTTAATTTAGCCATAATACAGACTCAAAAATAAAAAATACAATAAAAACTGCATGCTGTGAGATACTAACGCTCAACCCTAAAGCTGCGTCCCAATTCAGAGCTGCATTCTTCGAAGGACGCAGACTTCAAAGGGAACGCCTTCGAAGGTCAGACAGAGTGTTGTTAAATGGGACGGTCGAGCCTATGGAGGCTTGCTCTTGTTGCCTAGCAACTGTTACAGATGATGTTGACAAGCAAAAGTATAGTTTTTAAAAGTTACATTCAGTTTGAAAATACAACATGGCTCACAACCTGTCTGAACATGTTCACCGTGATCCATTTTTTTGTCAAAAAAAGCAAAAAAAAAAATATATATATATATAAAACTATCCATAAAATTGCATCCGAGTCAACATTTAAACCACTTTAAAGTGTTTTTCTTTACTGTAAATTTTGAACAAAGCTTGTGAACCCTAACAACAAACTCTTTAGTGAGAAAACAATTTATGCTAGCTTAGAAATACTAGGCATAACAACAAACTCTTTACTAGTGGCAATTGCTAAACCTACCAGCTTAGAAATGTTAGCCTCTATGCAAGCTGACAATAAACTCATGCTACTTGAAAGATACGTATGCTAAATGAACCCTCTTAACCTCTTCATCCCTCGACAATCTCTTTATGCTACAGTGATAGTTAGGCTACTAATCTTAGCAAGTTTAGTTAAGAAATACTAGTCAAACAACAAAACACTTATGCTAGCTGATAGATATTAATTCTAAAAATATATGCTAGATTAGAGGTACAAACAACCCTGATGAAGACATTTTTTTTTAATGGTTGTATTGGTTTTAAAGGAAACTGTAATGGACCCTGTGGCTCTCTACTGGTAATTGGTCACCTTCTATTGGCTTCAACAGTGGCTTGTTAAAGCCAATAAATCCTAATGGAATATGTCCCAAAACACACTACAAAAATGGTTTTCATGGTTGAAAGATAATGGTTTGTAATGTTTGTAATGCATTTGTAGTGGAAACCATTAGAGTTTGTTGTGACGGTTCTATTGTGTTTTTTTTTTTTTTTTTTTTTTTTTTTTCAGCAGGGACTAACCCTAACAACAAACTCTTTATGCTAGTGACACTTACTAACCCAAACAGAACATTTTATGCTAGCTTAGAAATACTAGCCATAACAATAAACTCTTTATGCTAGCTGACAATAAATGTATCATGCTAGTTCTGAGATCAGGGAGCGCAAGGCACAACACTTTTCGACTTTCTTAATTTGTGTAAATCCATAGGGGTTTCAAAATATATATAACATATTGGATTTTAAAATCGAATTGAAATTGTTTTTTTATTTTTTATTTTATTAGCACTAAAGACTGAGATGCCAGAAATCATAAATTCACTTACTATGGTAAAATAAATGTTTGGAAATATCTTCCCATTTTTATTTGAATTTTGGTGCATTTTTTCTCCAACCAGTAAATACTGTACATTTGGTTATGCAAGCATGTGTGGAAATATTTAAACCACGTGTGTTACAACTAACCCCACGTTAGTTTAATTGTGCGCCGTGCTCCTCTACGTCTTGTTAACCCTAACAACAAGCTCTTTATGCTAGAGGAGATACTAACAATAACTCAAGTACAAAATATAACAAGTATAACAATAACTCAACAACAAAGTATTCGTTCTTGCCATAACAATAAACTATAAACAATTACTAACCCTAGCGACAAAGATGTTATCCTTAGAAAAGCTATCCTAGTTGCAAGGTACTAACAGTAACTCATCCTAACAAACTCATAATTCAACCTTAGGCCTCATGTACTATGGTAACACCATGGTATTCTTCAAGGTACTTATGAAAACCATAATGGTATCCCCTTGTGTAAAATAACCATAGTATCTGTGAAAAATACCAAGAACAGTGTTCAAGAACACTCCCTTACTATGGTGCCACCACAGAACTTTTTGTAAGGGAGTGCTTTTAAACATGTGCCATGGTATTTTTTCACAGATACCATGATACATATAGTACTACTATATATCTCAAAGTATATGGCGCACACCGTATCATGTATATTAATAACACAATCACACAGTAGCATAATAAATCTTCCACTGTACCTCTATTTTTGTAAAGGGAGTTAATTTAATGTACCTTATAGCGTGTGAGTAATCTTAGGCATGTATTATGGACGTCATTAATCTGCACGCTGCTATATTTAGGCAAAAATCTGCCTGACATTCATTCAGAAAAATTGGTTGTGACATCATATTAGAGATATGAGACACAGACAAGGCTACATTCTGCCTGGTGCCAGCTCTGCGTGGGAGCGCACGTGTCCTATGCCAAGTTACCAGACGTGCACGTGAATACAGCAGTAGTTTTCTCCCTGACAGGCTTTTTAGCTTCAAAGCATGCTACGCTCAAAACCCACCCCAAACACTGCTCTTCTCTCACACATATATCCAATGTTTGGCTTGCAGGTTGTTGTTCCTGCTACCGTAGTGCTCTCTAAACCTCTCTTTACTTCCGTGGGCAATCATTAAATGGCAGAGAGGGAAAAATCTGTCTGACGCCGTTTGCTATTTATTTTCTAAGCTTGCAGTACCACGGCCAAGTCATAATCACGCAGGGCTCAGAAGCTAATTAAAGAATGAAAATTGTACTTGATTCGGTCTGTGACCAATGTGAACATCAAGACAGACAGTTTTATGTTATTCATAGCTCTGTGCACATCTCCAAAGACACATATCACAGAAAAGCCAAATAAGGACTGATTAAAAAAAAAAAAAAAAGACTGGAAATGACTTAGCAAACAGAGCGCCTTAGCAAACTGTCTTGCGATGTCCTCAAGTATCCAATTTAATGACTTTCTCTTTTAACACGATACGGACAAGCAGGTTTGTGTTTTAAGAGACAAAATACAATTCAAGACTAACCCTAACCCTAACCCTAACCCCTAACCCTAACCCTCCCCATAGATATATAGATAGATAGATGGATGAATGGATGGATGGATGGATGGATAGATAGATGAATGGATGGATATATGAATGGATTATTCTGGAGCACGACTGATGCACTCTCTTCCAATTCAGTAAATTCCTCTTCCTGTCATTCAAATTCAGCTTTAAGTCAAATCCACACTCATGAAATGTTTTGGAAGTGACAGTGACAGAACTTTATTTTGGACTGAACTAGTCCTTGGCTTTGTGTGCTATTTCTTAGCTGAAATACAAATACTACAAAAGTCCTAGAAACTTCTGCAGGATCAACAAATCTAAAATCCACCAGGTCCCTCTGAAATACCTGACAGATACAAACAGACCACACTAAAACTCTGGCTTTCCTGACTCCGAGTTACACAGCGTGTCAGCGGGAAAGTAGGAGAGCCACCAGTCTGAGCCCATTACTGTTGCAGCACATCCCGGGTAGCTGCAAAAGCGAGTGTCCTAGAACATTTCCAGTCACAAGTCAGCAGGACGTTTTCAGATTTGTCTGAGAGGCCTGTCACCTTTGCAACAGCTGCCACCCTGACACTGACACAGTGGCACTTTGAGATCACAGGAGCGCCGCTTCCCTGGAAAGCCTTACTGTCATTTCTGTAATCTCTTGCAGCAGACGTGCTAGTCTTTATCTAGTGCAACTCTTTACTTTCTGAGTCAACACGTGATGCCAACTTGCTCGCGCTATTGATGGGGGCTCGGGAAAGACAAATGCCACATGCATTGTAGCACTGCAATTGTTAATCAAGGAATTTTTATATAGTACATGCTTTCTTTTAATTCTTCCACTATAAAATTTACTTTGAGCTCAAGGCTTTGGGTTTAATTTGAACTACTGTGTGAAACTGTCGATAGTTCATTGTTATATATTCTGTCTCAAAGGAAAGCATTGAGAGCAAATCGCGAGTCTCCTGCTTCTCAGATATCTCTGCTGCAAAACAGATCTCAATAAAAATGTGCTCAGATGTGCCTGCACATTTATATGAACTTAGATTATTCCTAGACCAAATTATGTGAACTACACATATTTTCCATTGATGATTTTTCTTTAATTTTTTTTAGGTTTTGGGGCAACACACACACACACACACACACATATATATGCTTTTACATAAATCATTGTTTCTTAAATTTTTTGATTATTTAAACTTTTATATATAATTTCTCAATTTCAGATACTTTTAAGTAAAAAAAAGAAAAAAAAAAAAAGCTGACTCTCATCTTGTTTATATATATATATATATATATATATATATATATATATACTGGAAAGCAATAAACAAAAAGACTCAAAATGAAATTATAAACTTTTAGAGATTTTATAATGCAAAATCTTAAATAAATGTACATTTTTTGTTAACTCTGTGTTGCAAATGTCTCTTGCAAATATCTTTTACAATTAAACATAATGTATTATGTTTACTGCTATAGTCTATTCATTTTCATAATTAGACCAATAATTGCATAGTTCAATTATTTCTTTATATAATTTGCTATGGATGCAATCCATATATTACTTCACACAATTAAGAAACTTCCACCATCATAAAGGACTGCAACCCGGCATACAATTTCCCTTCAAATTCAACATGCCAACTCCAATGAGGTCGACTCTCAAAACTACCTCATTAAAACTACATCATTAAAAAACATGCACTTACCGTGACGTGATACAATTGAAAGGGAACCGCAAATACGGCAACACCTGAAAAAAGAAACATAAAAATATCAAAAAAGGTTGCTTTATGCTCTTACTGTACATCAATAATTGTCTCGTTTGTTTCTATTCCTGAAGCAATATTATTTTCCTCCGGGGTAGTTAGCATTGTCAGAGGAGGCGAATGTGGGTGTGCGAGGTGCGAGGTGCATTCATTGCGTTAGCGTGTTAGCTTAATGATTTCCGAGTACATTCCCCGACGCAGTTGCCCCGTTCGAGGCATGACATTAATCACTGGGGTGCACTCCATTGTTTAATGAATGGAAACAAATTACTTCATCCACTTTGACAGGTTAATGTTCTTAGACTTCTAATACTCCCTGCCTTCAATACACAGGACACTAAGTGCTTTTTGTCTTTTTTGTTTCAACTTGGAAAGTGTTTGGGGTCTTGAGTGCTCATAAACCAAACTGAAGTCGGACTCCTATTGTTCTGCTCAGAGAAACACTCGTGTCACAAGGTGACATGAGTTTGCAGAAATGCAAGTGATCCTTGGCCGCACTATTGCTGTTGTTGGATTGCAGAGGTCCCTTAGGCTGCTAAAGGGTTAATGATACTTGTCTCTCTAGTTTGGCTCATCAACTTTGGCTCGCAGCTCGTTAATCTTCATTCACGGTGTGCTGTAATGTCGACCGCTTAATTACAAATCTGGTCAACTGTCATGGGGTATATGAACAACCCGTGGGCTGCGAGTAATATTTCTCCAGACAACTCACGGAAACAGCATTTGCAATTCCATTTGCGGTAGCTGGTCCTAGAGCAAGCGCTCTGGTTATTTCACCCAGCAAGTGGTTCGGGTTGCTGCAGAAAAGCAACTAAACATGTCATGGACACCGCAGGGCCATGCTGCTGGTTGATGTCGTGCTCGTACCAATAATTCACTGGAGAAAGTGCTCTGATCTGTGGCTGATGCAGTGGAGGTGGTAGCTCTTGAAGACAGGCAATGAAACAGTTCAGTGATGCTATGCACGGGTTCAGGCGGCCCAGTTTTTCACTGATTGAATGGATTAGTTCGTCGAGTTGGCATGGGGTTGCTCCTTGAATCAATAAATAGGTGGAGAGGTAATTTATTCAGCTCTCCATCTCCAAAAAATATATCTGATGGTGGATACAAACTATGAATTTGACAAGGGGAGATCTGGATCTTAGTGCTGTCTTGAAGAGTCAGTCAAATGGAGAAGAAGTGCACAGCATATGTCAGGAATAATTCATAAAAAAAAAAAAAAAAAAAAAAAAAAAAAAAAATATATATATATATATATATATATATATATATATATATATATATATATATATATATATATATATACATATCTTTATCGATGGTAATTAAAACATAAATAAAAAATAATATGACAAATAATAAGAAAAAGAAACAATATTTTATTAAATATATAAAAAATGTTAATATGTTACACTGTCTATATTTTGTTTTTACATAATATAAAAATATATGAAGTATATCAAATTTGCATTGAGCATGAAATCATAGAAACGTGGGGGAACTACTCAAATTTGAACAGAAAATATAAAAATCTAGTTTGATGTCTGTGCAGTACACTTGCACCTGCTTTCTCTAGGTTTCTTCCTCTTGTTCAGACAGGCAGCCACATTTAGCTCAGACTACGAACTGAGAGTAACAGGCACAGCTAATTCCAGTTCTAATCGAACATCACGCTGCATTCCCTTCAGGAGAAATCTCCGTCCCCGCCTCAGTCTGCTGGTGACATCAAAGCTGGGCTCCAACGCTCTTCCAGTGCTGTGATGCGATTTGTGGCGTCCCCAGCAGGGGTCACGGAGTAGAGCCAGACCTGAACTGCACTCCTACAAGCTCCAGATCTCCCGTCAGACTCGGCTAGAGAATGACCCTTGCCCTGTCATGGAGGAGGTCCACCTCTCTGCTCCCACGAGACACCAGGGCAGCGCACAGATAGCTGATTACGCTTCAAAGCCTGGCCGCTCTGCTCAGGCCTGACCTCATCGCTGGGCCCGTGTGCTCTGGGTGGCCTCATTGCTGTTCGAGCAATTTCTAGTTGGGTCAGAGTACATCTAAGGGCAAGAGCCTCTGCTTGTTTCTGCTCCTTCATTCTGGACATAAAGTAATTATTACAACAATCTGGGCTCTGTGCTCAAAAATTACACATTCCACATTATACAAACTAAATAATCACAACTTAATGTCTTCATTTACATACGTTTTAGCTGATAACATGAAATCGGTCGTTTTACAAAATATCAGACAAACCAAAAAATGGCAATATAATGTTTTTAGCCCAACCCCAACCTTGACTTATAGCAAATACACACATTTGGATACTACTACTACTACTACTACTACTACTACTACTACTACTACTAATAATAATAAATGTTTATTTGCTAACAGAAAACAGAATAAATGGTTAAGGACTAGCTAAAGACTCATCAAGAAAAAAACTAAACAAAACATGAATCATATTCACTGAGGAAAATCGCTCCTAATTTAATTTAATTTAATTTAATTTAATTTTTTATATTAATTTAATTTAATTTAATTTAAAGACTAAAGATTAATTTAAAGATTATTTTTAAGAATTACTATTTATAAGCTACATTTATGACTAAATATGTATTACTAATTACTATTTAATATTATATTTATTACTAACAATATGAAACATGATGTTAAATAACATCAACAGCAAACTATTAATATTATTATTTTGCAATTATTTATATGATTATTTATTTTATTATTTATATTTACTCCCCCACATTATATTTATTTTGTATATTGTTTGTAAAATAATTTTGCTTGGATTTTGGTAATGCCTGTTTAACATAAAAAAATACAATAAAATAAAATAATAATAATAATAATAATAATAATAATATTATATATATATATATATATATATATATATATATATATATATATATATATATATATATATATATATATATATATATATATATATATATATATGATGTATTGTATGTTTAAGTTGGTTTATGAAAAGGTAACAAGTAGTAAAAAGGAGAATAAAAAATCAATAAAAACAATAATTAATAATAATAATAATAATAATAATAATAATAATAATAATAATCTTCATTTTTCTAAGTGTACATTGCTTATAATAAGAAGGGCTGGGAAAATGCAAAAACTAATCCTCAATGGATTTTTGCCATGTTTTTATATATTTATTATAAAATGTATTTTTATGATCCAGAATGAACCAATATTAATTATTAATCAAATATAACACCAAAAACAATAACATTAATTATGAACTATTAAGATTTAATATTGTAATTTAGTAAACTGCAATTTAGTTCCAAAGTTTAAAAGTAACCAACAAAAACATCTTCATCTACTGATAACTGATGCCCCTCCAACATCTGATCAAACTGTACTCCCAGGTTTAGCTCTTCCTGTGCTTCATGCAAATAGGATTGTCCTCTGATGAGAATACCTCGTCATACGATGGGTCACCGCAGTCTCTCACACTCATCATCAACATGTTCCTCTGGTTACTACGGCTCACGCTGCGTTCCATTTCCTGTCATTGAGGAAGCAAATGATTACAGAGTGTTCTACGCCACACACAGGGCTTGATTCTCAGCACACATTTGCATGGGCCTCCTCGAGAGGCATTTAACCACCTAATGCGATAAACGGCTGGTCATGACTGATTCGTGCAACACCACAGTGAGGTGTGAAGTGATATGGGTGAGATGAGACAACACTTCACCTTCCATTTTTACCTGAACAGCAGGAATTTCACACAAAGGGTGTTTCTGTGACGCTATCACATGCATGCATGTTTTTATGCTCGGGTAATTCTTTGGACACAGTTCTGGGTTAGTAGGTGGACTGACTGAGACCACAAGTGTTTTAAGGAAATTTAGAAGCAGACTTTTATAGTGAAAAACTTATTTGTGGTACACAAAGTGGCACAGAAT